>NC_045541.1:101215355-101267855 GCF_009769535.1 Thamnophis elegans | reverse complement strand
TTTCTTTGAAATTGGACAACCTTTTATATTCATTATAAGAAAAACATTCTGGTCGGACATTCAGGAAAGGATAAGTACACTCTTCTGCTATTAAATAATACGCTATCTCTTCTTATACAAAGAGATACTATTTAGGCAGCTTTATGAAGCTTTATCTCTCTTAGCTCTATGATTCGATGAATCCAGAACCCCTGTCTCCCCTGATGCAGGAGACAGAACCAAATTCTAGTTTATCTGCTGAATGAGGAAAAATACATGCCTCTCTAAACATTGTGATTTTGTAATAAAAATGGACCACTAGACTCCTAAACAACTGAAAAACCATCTAGTAAAAAGAAAAATCAACCAAAAAAGCAACATGCAAACAAAAGCAAATAAAACACCTCCAGGAGCAAAACAAATTAAAGTTTAATTTGTGTGCATTGTTTAATAGACTATTAAATTGGCCACTCCACCCATCACATGACCATCTAGCCACACCTAGCCAGCCGGTTTTTCTCCCTCCCCGCCCCCCCCAGTGTCTGAGGGACCTTGAGTTGGCCCTCTGTTTAAAAAGTTTGAGGACCCCTGATCTATGGAATCTCATGTCAAGCAGAAATATTAATCTTACATACAGTTAAATACATGTATTATTAAGTAATACATTACATCATCTTACAACCTCATATTAAAATGTCCATACTAATACTGGATTTTATTCACACAGTTTTAATGTCCATCTTCTTTGCCATTTGTGCACTTTAAATATTACAAAGGCTGGAATCTTAACATTTACATGGGAGTAAGTTGCAATGAATTCTGGACACACGTAGAATTGCAATGTATTGTTTTCTAATTTAAAAGTGTGATGATGATCTATAGAATACTGCTCTTTATATTTTTATTACAAAATTAGGCAAGGAGTCATCCTTGAAAGGGATGTTTTTTTCATGCCCAGTGGAGCTAAATAACAACCAAGTGAGCAGTGCATGCAAAAGCATTCTTCTAATATGGGCAGGTTGATACAGGCAAATTAATCTGATTCCAAAAGATAAAGGCCATTTATAATGAAAACAAATTTCAATTAAACTTGGAAATGCAGTGCCTATTGATGAAAAAAACCAACATGTTTGTATGCTGGTAGTGGGGCAAAAGTTGTTAATGAGTGCTCACATGAAGATATTCTTATACATTTGGGTAAACACATAAACATATACACACCTTACAACAGTACCGAAAAAGAGACTTGCGACAATTTTTCACAATTACAACTCTTGTAGCATCCCCATGATTATGGGATCAAAATTCAGATACTTGGCAACTGGTTCATACTTATGAAGTCATGTGATCACATTTTGCAAACTTTTGACAAGCAAAGTCAAAGGGGAAACCAGGTTCACTTAACTACCAGATTACTTTTATTACAAAAAAGAGGCTGAAAATCTGGGTGCACCTTATACACTGAATACAGCATTTTTGGCCTCCCGAAAACCCGCCCCTTCACCAAAATGGCCGTGCATTGTATTTACGAGGCTTCCAGAGCGCTCCTGGGGGCTAGGGAGGGCAAAAATGAGCAAAAAATAGGTCGTTATTTGCTCAATTTAGCCTACCCCAGCCCCTAAGAGCACTCTATAAGCCTTCTAAAGGATATGCATGCCCTTTTTCTGACAAAAAATGGCCCCGTTTTCACAAAAAACGGGCCTTTTTTTGCTCGCTTTTGGTCCCCCCGACCCCTAAGTAGCATTCTATAAGCCTCCTAAAGGCTATTCATGCCCTTTTAAAAAAATGGGCCAGTTTTTGCAAAAAATGGGCCATTTTGGGGGGGTTTGCAGAGTGCAAAAACTTTTTTTTTAAATTTGCCTCTTCAAAATCATGGTGCGTTTTATACTCCAAAAAATACAGTACTTATCAAACTGTTCCAAGAAAGCAATAGCAATAGCACTTAGACTTATATACCGCTTCACAGTGCTTTACATCCCTCTCTAAGCGCTTTACAGAGCCAGCATATTGCCCCCAAGATTCTGGATCCTCATTTTACCGAGCTCGGGAGGATTGAAGGCTGAGTCAACTTTGAGCCAGTCAGAACTGAACTCCTGGAGTGAGCAGTGAGTTAGCCTGCAATAGTGCATTCTAACCACTGCACCACCACAACTCTTGGATTGTAAAATGAAGCAAACCTCACTTAACAAATGTTTCACTTAGCAACAAAAATGTGGAGCTCAATTGTGGTCATAAATCAAGAACTAACTGTACAGGTAGAAGCCCCATCACGTTAGGGAAGGAACAGGCTGCTCAGCTTTTGTCTTGGCTTATGGATCGATTATTCTCTTTTAATCTGATGTATTCAGGGTTGGGTTCGAGGTCAAAAGCTTTGTACACATATTGACCAAACCTAGGACTTTATGCAAAGCCAGCATATACTGGCAACTTTTTAAAGCTTTGTTTAAAAAAATATATCAGAGAAATGTATAGTAGGCTATTGCATCACAGCAGAAACATCTATGTTACATTGGTTCATTATGTCAAATCTTCACATGGCATGTATGAATGTTTTCTGAAAAACTTGGGTGCTGAAAAACTAATTCCCTACTTACATTATACGTCTGCATTCATTTAATCTTACAGTATTTTCATAGCTCAAAAGAAAATAAAGTATATGTAGGAGGAAGCTTCACCATTCAATAAATAAATATATATTGTGAGTTGGAAAACAGTGGATCCATGACTGAATAATCACCTAACCGATCATGCATTTTAAAATATTGGTTTTCTCTTTCTTCCACATTGCGTATTATTTTGATTCCTTTTGAAAATGGAATAGTGATAGTAAGTGATATGTCAGGCCAAAGGTCAAATGTTGCTGGCCAAGATTTTCTGACATACTGATTATAATGGACATACTGGTTTTAATTTTTTTCAGTTGAGCTAAGTATTTTTGAATAACTGCATTAACAGCAACTTGCTAATCAAACTACTTTTTATGCTAATAAGGGTAATTACCTCACACACCACTAGATTTGTATTTATTATTAAATACTTTGAAAGTACTCTCATACAAGTCTGAACAACGCATGAAATTAGTTTAAAAATTCAGAAGCAATAGCTCGGCAACTTTCCATCAGAACATGGAGTAGGAATATTTTTTACATTATATCATTTCTTTATCATCGTTGTTAGAGAGATGAATGATTAAAATATACCAATGGATTTAGGTATGCCTTATCTTATGCCATAATTTTACTCCAGAAATTGCCAAATGCTAGTAATAAGCAGTAGTCTTTACAGGAGTGGTTCTTAACCTTCCTAATGCCGCGACCCTTTAATACAGTTCCTCATGTTGTGGTGACCCCCCCCAACCATAAAATTATTTTCATTGCTACTCTATAACTGTAATTTTGCTACTGTTATGAACTGTAATGTAAATATCTGATATGCAGGATGTATTTTTATTGTTATAAAATGAACAACATAATTAAAGCATAGTGATTAATCACAAAAACAATATGTAATTATACATTGTGAAATATTTATTTCTAATTCCAAATAGATGAAATTTTGTCTGGGAAGTTTAAGAGCAGGCTCACGACTCTAACTGGAAAGAATACCTTTCTTTTAAAAAGAAAAAAAGGAAAGAAAAAACAAAACAGCCACCAATTCTTCCTTTCTTTCTCTCTCTCTCTTTCTGTCTCTCTCTCTCTGTGTCTCTGTCTCTCTCTCTTCCCTTCCTCCCTCTGTCTCTCTCTGTAATTCTCTGTCTCCTCCCTTCCCATCTCTGTCTCTCTGCGCCTCTGTCTGTCTGTCTCTCTCTCTCTCACACTCACACCCACACACACTGTGGTCACCTCACCTTCTATTCTTCTGCTGCTGCACAAGACCACATGGCGTGCGCTGTCCTCTTCTGACAGTTGCCTCATTTCCAATGGAGGGAATGGGGAAGCATGCATTTTCCTCCCTCTGCATGGATTTCCCACCCCCTTTTAGTCCTGTTGTTGCTGGAGCTGCTTTGGCTGACTCCAGCATGGCGGTGGGACACTTGCCATCGGTTTAGTGGCCCGCCTTCTTTCCTCAGGCAGGTGGAGGAAGAAAGGAGGCTTGTGATAAAGCACCCCTGCCACCAAGGGTGAAGGGGAGCACCTTCGTCTTCGACTATTGCATGCCTCCTTTCGCCACGCACCTGAACTAGCAAAGAAGGTGGGCCACTAACTGATGGCAAGAGTCCCACCGCCATGCTGGAGTCAGCAAAAGCAGCTCCAGCAATAATGGAACCAACGCTCCTCCCTCCGCCCGACGCTATCTCCTTTCATTCTCCATCTGTCTCATTCAGGCAGGGGGGGGGGGTGTTCTCACACACCACTAAACTGGCCGCTCGCCCGCATTCAAACCAGCCCGCCCCTCCTGTCTTTTGGCATAGGCTCTCTGGAGGGGGAGGGAGATTCTTTCCAAAGACTGGCTTCTTTCCTTCCCTCCTGTGGCTGGAAAACAGACATTTTTACAGCGGTGCAGAAACAGTCCCGGGCAGTCAGTTCCGGCTCTCTCTTCCCCAAGCATGTCCTGTTGCTGCTTGAGCCACTTTGCTGAATCTGGTGCGGTGGCAGGACTCTTGCCATCGCTGAGCGCTTCGCTGGCAGCCACTTCTAGCCTTCGGAGAGCTTTAGAAAGCCTCAGAGAGCAGCTTCTGCAGAAGCCTGAGTGACTGAGAAGAATTTCCCGCCATTACAAAGTCTCCAAGGCTGTAATTGTATGGGGGATGCGCACGCAGCTGTTTTCCACGGCGTGGAGCTGTGGCAATGCTCTGCGCGCCCAGTGATGACTCCAGAGCCCACCCGCGGGGGATTTCGAAGAACGCGAGGGGGAGTCTAAAGTTTAGCGTTCCGATGGTCTGTGGAAAGGTCGTTTGACCCCCAAAGGGGGCGCGACACACAGGTTGAGAACTGCTGCTTTACGTGACATTGCTAGACCAGGGTTCAATCTGCCCTCTGACACAGATATCTATGCAGGTGGGCAGGAAGACACAGAAATATTTGCAAAGCTGATGATGAAACAATGACTAATATTGTACCTAGCCATAGAAGCTGGCTCAAACCTTGACCTTGGTGGCCTTAAGAGAAGCCACTATTCTTTTAGCCTCCACAATTCAGCCACTGAGATAATTATATCAATCTACTTTGTAGGCTTGCACTAATAATTACTTTAGTAATGACTTCAAACATGTGCTTCAAACACGCTGCTCTTTAGTTCAAAGTTTGTGAATACCTCACATTAGTGATAGGGTTGATGAGAGAAAGATCTCGAGGTGTCTCATAATTTTATTTTTGAAAAAAAGAAAAACTAAGTAGACAAAGTTGAAATTACAAAAGGACAAAAAAAAGGACAAGGAAGAGAGAGGAAAAATAAATAACAAAGGCTTCCAAACTCAGTCGTTAAGAGTATAATAATTGCGCAGAGCCATCTGACTGCTAAGATTTTCCATATGTAAATCTTCCAAGAGAAATTGCAGATGCATAGTTAAAAATAGATAATACTTGAGGCTATGTTTAATTTAAAAAGTTAGGTCCTGACTCTGAACATTTTCAAAAAGTAAGCTGGCCTGAAGGACTACATGTTTGTTATAATAGTTAATTGTTAAACTCAATCCAAGAAGAGAAAGCATCAGAGAAAATTAGAAAATATAAATACATTGAACATTTGGGGAAGAAAGACTGATCAAGCTGCAAAGCATAAGTAAGGGAAACAACAGGTGGTAAAAATAGCTCATGTATGCTTTGACAGTACATCTGTGTCCATTGTATATTTGGAAAGGTTTCCTACCTGCAAGTTTCAAAACCGAGGGTAAAAGCTTTGTCCATTTGTTCCGATGTTGGGATGGTACTATTAAGTGCTTGGCAAAGCTCAACAGCCTCTTCTCTCGTAAGACTGTAGCGTTGATTCTTCTCTACATGGAAAACACCTGCGTATCTACAACTTATATTCAAATCTGTACAGGGGAAAGGGAGAGAGGAAGAAAGGAGCATTGTTGTGATAAAGATTCCAAAGATTCCAATTCCAGCATTGAAACAAACATTTTCAGAAATGGCTGCTTCAGAACTATTGCTTGGTAAGATCATTAATTTTTTATTTATTTATTTAAATAAATCATTTAAAGAATATTAATTAATTATTATTAAATTCTTGAGATAACTAGTTTTAATCAATTCCACATATCAGAAGAAAAGCAACTACTCTGACCTTGGTTTTATTTTATTTTTTTAACAATAAAATTCCGCATTTTATACAATGTACTGTATTTTTCAGAGTATAAGACACACCTTTTTCCTCAAAAAAGAGGGTGAAAATCTGGGTGTATCTTATACACTAAATACAGCATTTTTGGCCACCCGAAACCCTGCCCACTTTGCAAAAATGGTCGTGCATAGCCTTTAGGAGGCTTGTAGAGTGCTCCTAGGGGCTGGGGAGGGCAAAAAATGGGTCGCACTTTGCTCGTTTTTGCCACCACCACCCCCACCCCCCGGCCCGGTCTACACTTGAATTGCAGCACTGGAACAAATGATAATGACTTTCTGATTATGCAATCAGAGAAACAGAAATTTCTATTTATGGAATAGAAGGCTCAGACTGTGGTCAAAATATTAAACAACATTCCATTAGTTGGAAATTACAGATTTCTATTTCTTTTGCCTGTATAGTAATTTAGAATTTTATAGAGATTTTAGGCATAAGTCAGTCACAGTATGCGATAGAAATAGATATCCAGCAGTGATTCTATCACTGCTATATAATAAAATTATATCATGCCAAGTATATCATGTCCCCACACCAGCAGCTTCAACCTGGGCCCCAATAACTACGCACCGTCACATGTTTTTCCTCCAGTGTGAAATATGTCATTATCAACTAGCAATATCCCTCACTGGAGATTCTACACAGAAGAATTAGGACAAACTTTTCACAAAAAAATTAATAAACACATTTGATATCAGGACACAAAACAAGGACAAATTCACATCAGAAGATTTCAATTTTCCACAATACTCCATAGCAGAGTCAAGGTCACTGTTTTGAAAAAAATCAGAAAGCTATTCAGTGAGAAACTGTTGCATTCACATACAGCAACATGTTTCAGGCAATCTCAGATCTCAACTCAGTTGTTTTTCTAAGATATTAGTTGTTAATTGTGAAGACCTCATGTGTCACACACATTTCCATAGCCAACCTATCTTCTCTTCCTCCCAATTTAATTCCTACGTAAGTCCTGCATCTCTGCATCTGATGAAGTGAGCTGTAGCACATGCCTCCTAATAAAATTTGTTACTTGGAAAGGTCCTATCAGATTCTAATTTTTAATATGGCTTTCCTCCTGTAATAGGATGCCAGATGTAAAACGACCAAGTAAAAAATGGAAAGAACTAGGCTTGTTTTAATACATGCCGCCATCTAAGGAAGGGACAAGATTAACTAAGTCTTTGATTATTTACTCTAAAAGTACTTTACTGCTTAACTGAAACAAAACAAAACAAAAGAAAGGAAAGCTAGTCACTCCCAGGAGGGAAAAAAACAGAACAAAACAAAACAGCGATGTGCCATTAACCACAGTTGGAACCACACGTAACAGCTGTAGTTTTTATAACAGAAAAACATGAATATTACTAATATGCATATTAATGTCGCTGAGCAAAGGTATGGTTATTTTAAAAGCATGATACCTAAAAGAAAGATCCACTCCAGTGGTGGGTTCCTACCAGTTCAGACCAGTTTGGCCAAACCGGTAGTGGTTTGGTGGCCTGGGTTGCTGGAACCAGCAACAACCCAGGCTTGCCACCCCCCGAAACTGGTTCTGTGGGCGGCACCATAGGAACCGTTTGTTTTTCGCTTCTGCACATGCACAGAACAATTTTTATTCACGAGCAAACTGGCAGAAGTGCCTGCCAGAACCCATCCCTGCTCCATTCATTATATGTCATTATTATTATTCAATTTTACTATGGCCATCTATTCTAAATAACTCTGGGTGGCTTACAACATTCAAAACTAAATATACAATTGAAAGACTTAAAACCTGACAGGCTGAACTACAAACAACAACAACAAGAATAATAATATCTACCAAGAGCAGAGAGTGGTCAAGGACTCCTACAAGTAAAACAGACTGTGGAAGAAGAAAAACACAGCTTGAATGATTACATCCAGAAAAGTGAAGAACCAATGATTAAGGAAGTAACTAAAGGAGGCCTTTTAAAGAAAACTAAGTCAAAAGCTGAATATAAGAAAGAAGTAATTGAGAAGTGAGCTGAAAATTGGAAAAACAAAGCTATGCATAGCCAATACTTGAAAAGTATTGAAGGCAAAGTTGACCAAAAGCTAACTTGGAACTGGTTAAGATCAGAAGCCCTGAAAAAAGAAACAGAAAGCTTTATCTTGGCAGCTCAAGAACAAGCCTCAGCCACAAACTGCATGAAGGCAAAAATTCAACATGTTACCACCAACAGCAAATGTCACCTCTGTAATGAGAAAGATGAGACAGTTGACCACTTGATCAGTGGGTGCAGCAAAATTTCACAAACTGACTACCCACAATGCCATGACCGCGTTGCTAAGATCATTCACTGGAAATTGTGCCAAAAGTTTGGATTTGAGTACAGCAAAACCCACTGGGAACATCAGATTCAGAAGGTTTTAGAGAATGAGAAAGTCAAGATCTTGTGGGACTTCAGAATTCAGACTGACAGGCACTTGGCCCACAACACACCTGACATAACAATAGTTGAAAAGAAAAAAGTATGGTTCATTGACATTGCAATACCTGGAGATGCACGAATTGAAGATAAACAGCAAGAAAAAATTACAAAGTACTGGGACTTGCAAATTGAAGTTGAGTGACTGTGGAAAAAGAAATCGTGTGTTGTCCCGATTGTAATTGGAACCCTTGGAGCAATACCTAAAGGGCTACCTTGCTATTTGGAAATTTTAAATTTATCAGACTTGAACATTCTGATTCTACAAAAAACCACCCTGACTTGGAACAACTTATATCCTCCAACGTTACCTTAACAGTTCCTAGGTCCTTGGTTAGGACTCGAGCTGTTGAGCTACCAACCAGCCCCAAAGGCTGTGAATCTCACCAAAGATTAACCACATATAAATAACACAGGAATCCCAGGCATAGAAACAGAGCTAGGTCTTAAGACCTTGCTGACAGATGCTATTCCAGAGGGTAGGGCACTGACAGAGAAAGAACACTTCCTAGGTTCCGCAAGATCTAGTCACCTTTAGTTGACTAGATGATATGGAAGTAATTATTGCCCAATCTTCTCAAAAGACCTTCCATGACTTTTTTTTTACCCCTCAGAGTTGGGCATTTCAATGCCTAAGTGGGACAAAAAGGCAGACCTTTGAAATGGATCATTATATACAGTATCAGTGGGTTTCTTTCTTGAGTTGCAATTTGCTTTTAGACCCAAATATGTTATTACTTCAGTTCCACGACATTTCTCTTTGAGACACAGCAAGCACTGTACTAAGGAAAAAGCTGGTGCCTAAAGCCGAGGCACATGTAATCTGAAATAATCCCAAAATAGCTGATTTACAGTGTCACAAAAACATGAAGTGGAATTAGGTTTTAATCTTGGCAGACACTGTTATTTGTTTCTACCATATGAGTTTTAATGAATTTTAGTATGTTTATTATAACTTGCTTATTTATTTAATTGACCACTGTTAGTTCTTTACTGTTAATGTTTACTTTACTCTTTACTGTTACTGTTAGGAGAAGAGCCTACTGCTGGGAAAGTTTGAGGGCAAAAGAAAAAAGGGACAACAAAGAATGAGGTGGCTGGATGGACTCCAGAGGATGGTAGAGGACAGGAAGGCCTGGAGGAACATTGTCCATGGAGTCACAATGGATTGGACACGACTTTGCAACTAACAACAACAACTGTTAGCTACCATGAGCATCCTTTTAACAAGTCAGATATAAATACATGAATTTTAGCTATTGCCAACAAATGATAAGGAACTCTTTGCAGCTGAATAAGTAACTGGCAAAGGTGGAACAATGCATTTGATTTATTCCTATGCTAAAAGAAAATAAACATTTGTACCACATAACTATTATAATGGCCTGGTAGAAAAGGGACTAATTACTCCAATCCTTCTCTACAAGCTATTAGGTAAAAAGATTTTCTAAAAAAGCAAAATAAATATCCTTACACAGTTAAAAGATATTTGCATACTATCCTTTGAAGATAAATTTCCTTGCTTTTGTAATAACAAGGACATGCTTAGCAGATAATATTTTTGTTTATTTGACTATGGAATTTGTCACAAATCACTGCTGTAGAGTTAGAAACAAATTGATCATTCTTTCCTAATTAATATTTCACATGTTAGGGTCAATTTGCTGACTCTGTAAATAGCTTAGAGTGGGCTGTAAAGCACTGTGAAGTGGTATATAAGTCTAAGTGCTATTGCTATTCTTTCATTTTGAAAACTGGTGGACATTATTTTGTTTCTCTCTCTTAAAATGGGAACAAGCCCAAAACATTACACAGTTGCTATACATGGACTTGAATTTATGATTTCTGCCAACAGAAATTAATTTGTAGATGCACAATTCTTCAAAGAGTCTTTCAGCAGTTTTTATAGAGATAAAACCAAGTTAATCTATGTTTTAACTTGATTTTTATTTCATACTGTAAACTACTTTGACTTCAACATCCACAGTTTACTGTACAAATCCAAGTAAATGAATGAGTAAGTCTGTTTGACAGAATAATCAAATTAGCTAGTGGGAATCTGACTAAGATGTATGATTTTCATACTACAGGATCACTACAGTGCAGTGGTTGTCACTACTGGTACGCTGATCGTGCACTCGTGCTTTCTGTTCACGCACGCCCAACTTGCGCTGTGAGCGCATGGGCAATCCACCACCCCTGTGACAACCAGCTGATTTTTGGAGCTCGTGCAGGCACCGCACTTTGCTGTTTGCCATAAAAACAGGAATAGAGCATGGGTGCGTGGGTGGGCCAAAAGAGCCATCATACCGTAAGCTTTCAGCTGCTCCGGGCCACTAGCAGTATGTCCGTACCGGGCCATACCCGCAGCAACCCATCTCTGCTACAGTGTATTAAAATGTACACACTGATTTCACAGAACTTTGCTCACAGGTATATCTGAAAAGCAACTAGATTTCTAGAACGAAAACACAAAATGTATTTTGAATTGATTTGCCAAGACTGCAATCCATTATAAAAAGAATTGAAGAATGAAGATGGTAAAGCTTTAAAAAGCAACAGTCTACAATTGGTTATGGAGAAATTTCAGAAATAGGGTTGGAAACAATCCAAGCAAGAATTAATACTGCTTTGTTTCCTCTGTGTGTTCAAAACAAAAACTGCAAAACAATTTAAGTACACTTTTAATTTTATACCTTGCAATGATTTCCAGTTTTGTGCTCTTGATAAAGAAAAAATATGCAATATATGGTGACTTTTTCTCCCATCTGCCTCATTTAAATAGTAACCTTGGTAACAACAGCTCCATTGAGTACAGTATGCTTAACAGGCAATTCTAAAGTACTTATTCTATCCCATTTACACTGAGATCAAAACTGGGCTTCATTTCTTTAGTCTGCCCTTCATAGAATTGGCAAGCACTGACAGGGTAGTTACTCCCTGACACCATGTGATGTTCCAAAACTGAAAGCCAGTATTTTTTTTTAATAATGGCTCCTAAGAAAGGGCAATACTTGCATAACTTTAGTAATTGTCCTAATCATTAATCTCACCCAGAGCATGAGATTTTAGTGAGTCAATGTGAAGTCATGAAATGCCCCTGAACCTGTTTAAATTTTAATGAACATAGAAATGTTTAACCCACCAGTATAAGTCACCTTCCTTTTCCTGTCTTTGCTTCCTTATTCCTTCTGTAATAGGCTTTAAAGACAAGGGTCTGTAACTCTATTGTGGGTGAGTTAACTAGAAATAAATAGGGGAGGATAAAACAAACTTAAGTACAGTTTCCCCGTGACCCATCAAAACCGCGGTCCACAAAAGCGCGCTCGACGAAAGCGCGCATTTGACGTCATCACAGCGCGACAAAAAAAATTAAAAATTGAAATAAAAATAAAATTAAAGCAAGCCGATTCACATAAAGGTAAGGGTAAGGTTTTCGCTTTATTTTTACATTTTTCGATCACAGCGCGATGTTTTCATCGCGCTGTGATGACGTCAAATGTGCGCTTTCGTCGAGCGCGATTTTGTCGTCCGCGGTTTTGTGGTGGAACCCAGTTTCCCTGCTATTGCTATTTCTTAATCACTAATGCTGCTGAATAACATAATTTTTACAAAGTCTCACCGTATTGTCATGCATTCTGACCCATTATTGCATTCACTTGGTATCTTTGCCTTGATCCTTCATGTTCCAGCTACTTTACTTCTCTCCTCTATTCATCAAAATTCTAAGTGTTTAGGCATACTGCATACCTACTGATTATACATACATACTATACATTCTTCAGCATCCAATCTGGGTTGGTCACCGGAACCAGATGTTTAGTCTTCCGAGGGCTCCACAATAAATCCAAAATCTCAAGGCGACTACACCCCAGTGACCAATCCAGAGTAGATCCTGCAACATTATCCTGAGACACATATTTGCCTTCATTCATGTAGTTGCTCTCCTTCATAAATTGGTGTTTTCTCCAATCTCACCTAGATATACCAGTATAAACATGTATACTTATATACATTTACTATATGCACACAGAAACTGCACCATATATGTATATAGTACGCTTCCTGATAGATATATTTGTTCTAGTTAATGATACGTACTGATGGCCAGACTTTCCATCCTTCAAGTCTTTTGAATGAAGTTTGAATGAAGCAGAGTTTGTGTATGTTGCTTTGACTATTTAAGGTTATTAGGACATTAAGATACATGAGTTTTCTTCATGAATCTATATTGCTCACAAAGAAATCACAATCAACTAGAGCTTGCTTTTCCCGACCAACTGATAAGCAGACAGCACTTAAATAGTCACTGCTCAACTGCCAGTTAGTAAGGATCAGGATCAGGTTCAAATCCTCCCTCAGCCATGGAAGCTTCTTTCAGCTAGCCACCATTTTAGTACAACCAAACACATAGGATTGTTGGTTGTGGAGGAAAATGGGGGAGGGAGCACCATATGTATTGCTTGAGCTCCTGGAAGAAATGTGTGATATAAATCTAATAAACCTGATTTTTTTTTTTTAAAAGAGAGGAGTGTCTCATCTTCCCCCTATTTCATGCTAAAAATTAAATTTTAGCTAACTATAGTAGCATACTCCCTGTTACAATGGTTTTGTATTTGGATTCTTTATGCAATTGTGCTATCTCCCCAACATAGCAGGATACCAAAAGTTGAGAGGCTAGGCTACCTATGCTATGACTCATTACCAGAATTCTGTACTTTGAAGTTACCTTTGAAATTTGAAACCTCAAAACTCCAGCAGGAAGATGCTGGGTGGGTGTTATCACTCCCAGTGTCGGTTTCTTTTAATCAGCAGGATCTTATTTCAATTTAATGTAGCAATTGCATCCTTGTGCAGAAGAATTCTTAGACACTTCATTATTAGATTATGCTTCCCCCTTCCATTTTTTTAATGTCTGCAAAACCATTTCTGTGCATATCGAAAGTAGTAAAACATTCTGTGTGCACGGATGGGGTTCTTGAGATTACAGAAGTATAAACATGAAAAACTCTGGATTAATGTAGTTCAGAGAGAAGATAAAATAGATCTAGCTTTATTTCTTCAAGCATTTATTTAGGAAATAATCACATGGTTTTTCAGAGACTATAAAGGCAAAGGTAGCAGCTAAAGGATTTATGTCCAAACACAATCATGCAGAACTAATCATTCACAGTTGCTAGAAGAGCTGTTCCATAAAGTTGGGGTAAAATGTTAATAAAAATAGGGGATATTCCTTTACTGTTTAAGTATTCATCTGTGGTTTCATGCTCAGGCAGGGTACAAGTTGATGTTTTAAAACTGAAAATGGGTATCATATAATTTAAATATTCAGAGGCCAGGCAAAATTTCTATTACCAAAAATGACTTTAAAGAAATACTGCTTTGTTTCATGGAAAAAAAGCAAAGTGATCTGGTATTTAAACATGAACAACTGCAGTTTGTTGTCAAGGAAACCAGGAAGTGCTCATCTACTTGGGATTTTCCTTTCTGGTTTGTGTGGTTAAGAGCAGAGAAGCTGAGAAAGTGACAGGATGCAGGAAACCGAACTTGATCTTTTCACTGTACAGTAATAGCACTTCGACTTATATATCGCTTTACAGTACTTTACAGCCCTCTCTAAGCTGTTTACAGAGTCAGCATGCCCTGTTTCCACAAAAATAAGACCTCCCCAGATAATAAACCCAATTGGGCTTTTGAGTGCATGTGCTAAAATAAGCCCTCCCTGAAAATAAGCCCTCCCCAAAAATATTGCAACACAACAGCAGCCTTGAGGTGACCACGCTCTCCGCCTCCTGCCCCCCAAAAATAATAAGATCTCCCTGAAAATAAGTCCAAGTGCTTATTTCAAGGGTCAAAAGAAAATAAGACCTTGTCTTATTTTGGGGGAAACACAGTATTGCCCTAACAATATGTATCCTGTATAGAACAGCCTTCTCAACTTGGTGTCGTCTAGTTGTTTTACGCTTACATGTCTCATACTACTACTACTGTGCCAATAATTCTGGGAACTATTCTCCTAAGACCTCTCAAAAAAATAATAACATATTTTAATTTGTCATGAATTCATATTTGAGTTGCAGTGCCGCATTATTTTTTCCTCATTTGGAACAGAAGCAAACATTTCATCAATGAAGATCACGTAAAAGTTTACTTACTATTCTACATTGGCAAGCAAGGACTGCATTGCCTTTCACTTGACTTGGATACCTTGTATATCACACATTATTTTATTTTTATAGAACAGAAGCATTCCAGTTCTATATAGATGGAAATGGCTTTCATGGATTATTTTAATTCTTATACCAAATGAAAAGTACTTGTGAATTACAGAAAGTCAATGCTTAGCAACCGTTCCGTTACTGTGGACCCCCCAAAAGGTACTTAATAACCGAGTTGCAGAGTTTCAACAGGGGCGCATGCGCGCACGCACACACACACATACACAGTCACTTGACTACATTTCGGGTACTTGGCAATGGACTAACTGCAGTATTCCAGTCACATGACCCAGAGTACTTTTTTTTTTATTTTTGCTAGAAACTACCTTTTCAGCAAAAACTGTACTGACCTGCTCAATGCCACAATGTTCACTTAACAATGGTGGCATATGCTTAATGACTGCCATGTTGATTTAACAACTGCCACAAAATGGTCACTAAGTCATGTCAGTCATGTGGGTAACTTAAAGACTTAGTCAATCATGACCTACAATAGAAATTTTCATTATAGTTGTAAGTCAAGGACTATGTGTATTCCATTTATACTTTCCCAGCAATTATACTTTACTTGATATCTACGTCTATATTGTTGCAGGTACTCTACTGTTATAAACCATTGTGAAATTTCGGAGGCACCGTTCTCTGGGCTATGCTTTTCTTGAAAAATCAAAATGCATTGTAGATTGTAGTCCTATAATCAATTACCTTTTGGTAAGAGCTACTCAATCTAATGGTGTTTATTTCTGAATAGAGCTGCAAAGTACAGCACTGTTAAGGGATGTAATGTGTGAGTTTTTCTACCAATATGAAAAAACACAATATAAGGGGCTACCTCAAATAGCAAAATCCCTTCAAGATTACTTAGTTAGGACTACTACTGCTATATCAGTCTCCTTGCTATGTATCAATCTCCATGCCTGCTCTTAAACTCCACAAGTAGACTGGCTTTGAGATTTCTAGGCTAATGATCCTTTAGATTTCCAAATTCCTTTTTCTGGGACTAGGATCTGGGATAACTCAGGAATTCATGGCCTCCATGACATTCAGGGCCACCCCAGGTCATCCATAGACACAAGACAATGGTTGCCATGAAGTTCTCTGGTACTACTTCCCATTGTAGAGAGGCATGACCTATTTGGTTGATCTGCCCCAGGAGACTAATGGATCCCAAGGAGTTCCAGAGGGAGCCTGGGATTGTCCCTAATAATGTGTGTCATGGTGGATTTAAGATTTGGAATCACAAAAGGTGGCCAATGATGGGTATCCAGCTGACCCCGCAGCCAACTTCGGAAATGCTGATAAATAATGAGCAACTACCTCCAGTGCACCAGACCGATTGCTGTCTTGAGTAGGGAAAGGGGGTAAGGCAAAAGAGCAAACAGCAGACACAGGTGTCATCGTTCTCTGAAGATGAGTGTGAGGAATTAACACTCCTCTCAACACAACAGCTTGGTAGGCTGCTCTGTGAGACTGCTTACAATGAAAGGAATCTCACTCTATTAAATGAGCTACTCTGTAGCTGCTTTTATTAAAACATAGCAGCTAGTACAAATTCTCAGTTGATGGCAATCACTCACTCCCTCTCTCCCCTTATTGCATTCACAGATAATCATCTGATGTCGCTGTTTAAGGAGAGTCGAGCTTTTCTGTGTAAAAGGGACGTGGAGGTTTACTTACAGGATTATGCAGAGGAATGTGCAAGGCTTCTAATGGATTTGCCAGCCTAAAAATAAGTCATTTAGTAAAGGAAAAAGGTTGGGAAGCTGGTGCTGAAGGAGGTACTTTCCATGGCTTTTCCAAAGTCTAGCAAAAACCAGGAGAAGTTTCAAGTCTTCTGACAGCAAGCAGATCCATAAGCTCAGGTTCATCAGTCAAGCACAGAGGCTTCTTTGGAAGCCTCTATGGCAGTGATAGCGAACCTTTTGTGGCTCGCATGGCAAAAGCGGGAGGAGCACAGGGGGGGCATGCACGAACGTGCCACACCCATAATGCTATGTGCACGACCCCAGCACGCATGTGCGCACGACTAGTGCTCCCCATTTTGATGTGCTTTTTTTCGCCCTCCCCAGGCTCCAGAGGCTTTATAGGAGCCTGGGGAGGACAAAACAGCTCCCCCATCCCCCGCCCCTCCTGCAGGCCCTCTGGAGGCTTCAAGAGCTTTCCTGAAGCCTCCGGAATGTGAAAAACCAGCCCTACAGCCCACAGCCAAACCGGGAACGGGTCAGGAACAGACTCCCAGTTTGCTTGTAGGGGCGGTTTTAGTCCTCCGGAGCCTTCAGGAGGCTTCCCTGAAGGCTCCAGAGAACAAAAAATGATCCAACATTGGTTCATTTTTTGCCCTCCAGAGCCTTCAGGGAAGCCTCCTGAAGGCTCCGGAGGGCTAAAACCGGCCCTACGAGAACCCCAGAAGTGATGCCATCACGGCTCTATGGCATTGGAATGAGGTAATGGGCTTTAATCTAGCTGGGCTCTTTTTGGTTTTGAAAGCCTTTTGCTATTATTCTGCCTCTTTTATGGATCCAGTTGGATGGGCCTCCCCCACCCATAAGCTACCCCATGCTTGCTTAATAACCTGCAAGTTTATTTAACATTGGCATCAGGGAGAGCAGGGGATGGGGTTATTAAACAATCTTGTTTTGTCTCATTTAACGGTTGTCACTATTTGTGACCTTAATGGACATGCTCTATTGTGGCTGTAGGTTGATTTTAAATCACTAAATGTGGATGGAAGTCACTGTAAAATCAAAGTTTCCCAACATTCTTATAGAAGCATTAAGCCAATCAGATTATTCTAAAGATCTGAATTGTTCTTCTCTATTTAACTGGCATATATTTTACTTATAAACATATTTTTTCCAATACACCATCACTTTTATGAGAGGGAGAGGATCCCTATACCATACAGAGGTAATGGGATTGGTAGAAAATCTAAACATACTGAAGTAACATTATTAACATATAACATTATTTATTTGATGCTGTGATGGCAGTAGTTAGAATGCAGTACTACAGGTATTTCTGTTGACCGCCAGCTGCCTGCAATTTGGCAGTTCGAATCTCACCAGGCTCAAGGTTCACTCAGCCTTCCATCCTTCTGAGGTGGGTAAAATGAGGACCCAGATAGTTGGGGGCAATAAGCTGATTCTGTAAACCCTTTATAGAGGGCTGTAAAGCACCGTGAAACGGTATATAAGTCTAAGTGCTATTGCTATTTTGTTTATATTATGCTACCATGTAGTAATTAATATACTCTGATTTAACATAACTAAATATTTAGTTTTTGAACACCATCTTATTTTATAAGTATTTCAATACGTAATATTCCTAACTCCTCCTATTTTCTGCACAACAACCCTGTGAAGTGGGTTCTGATAGAGACTGACCTAAAGTCATCCACATAGCTTTCATGCCTAAAAATTAAGTAAAACTCAGTCTCCTGATTTCTAAGCCAACACCTTAACTACTATACCAAACTGTCTTTCATATACTTTTCAATAAAGCCTACACTTTTACTTTGTGCCTATAGAAATGTTGAAGGGTATTCACAAAACTGAGAGATATAGGGCTTTTACCATAAAAAGTGAACTGGAAATAATCATGTCATTAATACTCTCATTTTGTGGTCTTGAGATCAAGGGAGGCTGATTCATGAAAAAATTCCCAGTGCGCACAGATGCTGTAAGAGTTGAATCTAGTTTTCTACAGATCGGGATTAATTATGTGTTCACTAAATTCTACTAGGAATTTAGGGGAGGATATGAATCACGCCACTTTGGAATGAACTTGTAGTATAACTGTTAAAAAACTGGAGACGTTTGATTCAATCCCCTCACAGAATCACTAGAAGCTGTTCAATTCTCAGTCAGACAAAGCAATTGTTGTGAGAATAAAAGGGAAGGAAAAGGGAACCTTGCCTACCACCTTGAATTCCTTAGAAGAAGAAAGGAATTTATATATACCGTATATACTCGAGTATAGGCCGACCCGAATATAAGCCGAGGCACCTAATTTTACCACAAAAAACTGGAAAAGTTATTGACTCGAGTATAAGCCTAGGGTGGGAAATGCAGCAGCTACCGGTAAATTTCAAAAATAAAAATAGATACCAATAATGTTTTTGAATATTTATTTCAAAGAAAAACAGTAAACTAGCGGTGTATTCAATGAAATACTTCACTCACCTCATGATGCTGATGTCCCGCTGTGATGATGATGTCCCGTGCAGCCGCGGGAGCGATGTCCCGCCTCCTATGACACACGGCACAGTGATTCCTATCATTGGATCACTGTACCAGAGGAGGTGGGACATCGCTATGTGGCTGCTTGCCATAACAAGGAGGAGGTGGGACATCGTTGCAGAGCGGCAGGAGGGGGAGGAAGGGGAATCGTAAGACAGCCCTGCATTACATTAGAACGTGAGGAGGGGGGATGGTGCGGTGCGTGCTGCGCGGCAAACTGACACAGAGGGAGGGGAAACTCACAGGGGCACTGGGCCATTCACGAGTGTCACCCAGCGGCATGGCCCCGCCCCTTTTTCTCCTCCATTTCGGGCACATTTTTCACTGACTCGAGTATAAGCCGAGGCGGCTTTTTTCAGCCCAAAAAGTGGGCTGAAAAACTAGGCTTATACTCGAGTATATACAGTAATTGAAATGAAATGTGAATGAAATAAATGTTTGGATTAGCCCTACATTTCCATTGCACTGAATCACAGAATGATGTAATACAACTCCTTACACATAATATTAATGCCTTTTTTCCTGGAAAAATTACTTGCTTTGAATGATGAGTATGGTGGCTGTGAATAATCAAGTGAAATTCCTCTCATCATCAAATTCCCACCCTGCACAGCTGAATTTCTTCCTATCATACATCGGTTAACTGACTAAGAGCACGGGTGAACTTTATTTATTTTTATCATTTGCCAACACACTCCCCAAAATGCTAAATGGCCTAACTTCATAAAAAGTTGCATGCTTTGTGAATATTATATAGACTGTTTCTGCCTGTCACCTATTTTCTTTCCTGCATGGCAAAATTAGATTGGATAAACCCCCATGTTACCCATGGGTTTATCCATTTATTAATATTGCTCAATAGCAAATTAAGAAAAATTTTCCTAGGGCTTTCATAGGTTGTATAAGTTTTCTGAATGTCCAGTCTGTCAGCTGGCAAACCTAAATATCTCCCAATACAAACCCAATGCATTTGGTACATGTAGCTGCATACTGAATAAAGTAATAAATTCTCCAAGATATCATTAATTTTAATTTTGGTTCCTTCTTACATATGCTTTAAGAACCTGAAGCTTCTTGTAACTCAGTGTGAAAACAACCACTCTTTACCAATGAACCCTGTTCATTGCATAAAGTTTTGGTGCAGGAGCTTTGTTTGATATATCAGATTTTTAGATAAAATGTGGGGTGCTATGGGAAGAATAAGGACCTACCATACAAGCCACATGGTGTTAAGATTTTGCCTAACAGTACACAAAGAGATGCAATGCATAGAAAATAAATTAGCTATCTTTAAATTAGCAAATTTCACAATTTTTTTCCACAAACACCTCATAAGCAGGTAAGTCTGAAAAATACTGACAGCTCATAACCTAGTGAGATTGACCATTAATTACACATATGAACCTCAATCTTCCCAATACTGTTATTACACTACTAATTTAGTGTCTATATGTATGCATGAATTAACAAGTAACTACAGACATCTAACCTGATACTATGTATTGTGTACTGTGTACATTACATCAGCCTTATTGCATATGAAGACAAATGAAAAAGATTGAGCCAGACAAATGTAGGCACATTGTGAAGCTACAAGTAAGAACAAGATGTTTCTTTCATTTCCTCAAGTACAGATGCTTTGTTAAAATCATTGCTAATGGAGTCCATTTCTGTGTTAAAACTGCTGCTAATGGAGTTGTAAATATGTTTCATATGTATGACAACCGTTGCTCTGGTAAACACATACTGAGATGGTCTCCACAATGTCAAAATGATAGCTAAACTTTCTTCCTGGCTAATGTTCCATACAATAGCTCCAAAAATAGAATTTGAAGAGTTTTCAGATTGCATGAGAATACAGGGCAGCTGTGTAGTTTCTCTGAAATAAAACTGAAATGTTTAGGCTGTGAAATCACCATGATTGATTTTGACAGTGATTAAACATGGCCTCTTGAGGGGGAAAAAACCCTATCATTAAAAGCCTACCCTACTAGACTACTAACATTCTTACTGGAAAGCAATGCAGCCTGAACACAGACCTTTTGGTTTAATCCCAAAGTTCTTATGCAAGTCATAACATTTATTTACTCCTTGGCTCTTTTCTGTGAAATTTAATTCATGAACAATAGTTTTCCTTTTTTTTCCCCATCACATTTTGCACTAGTAAACCAGAAGTCCATGAATATAAATGTACATTATAATGAATTATTAATCCCAAAAGAGGAAGAAAAGACCTCTGAAGACTCCTAGATATCAAAATGAAAAAAAAGGTTTTATTTCTAGTACACAAAGCCATGTAAATATTAGTTATTTTAATTCTAAACTCACACATGGCAAGTTCATTACGGAGGGGGATGAAGAACAAACAGTAGATAAATACTTAAAAAAAACAGAATGTTAAAAACATCTGCTGCATTTTCGGTTGTTAAATAAACGTTTCTGTATCAAGAGAACTGAAACAAGAGAGTGAAGTGCCAGGGAGCAGGAAGATGAACTGCCTTTTAAAAACATAATGAACTCCAACCAGACAGTATTGGAGCAAAAATATAAAGTTGTCTATGGAGATTCTCAGTCATCCAGGTTGTTCCAAAGGTGCTTTTCCAAGAGGCAACTGGACTTTTTGGTTTTTCTTTCACTTCTCATCCAAGAAGCTTCTTCAGCTCTGGCTGGTTGATGTGGAATGGAAGGGTTTATACTAGGGATGAAATTCAGCAGGTTCTGACAGCTTCTGGAGAACCAATAGTGGAAATTTTGAGTAGTTCCGGCAAATACCACCTCTGGCTGGCCCCAGAGCGGGCTGGCAATTGAGATTTTGCAGTAACCTTCCCCTGGAGTGGGGTGGGAATGGAGATTTTGCAGTATCCTTCCCCTGCCATGCCCACCAAGCCACGCCCACAGAACCGGCAGTAAAAAAAATTGAATTGCACCACTGGTTTAATACTCCTTGCAGACAGCTGTTCACTTGCATTCTTTTAGAGAGTCATTGAGGCCACCCGGAGATTTATCTGTGTCATCAGGGTCACCTGAGTGGTGCACATGGATGTTGAGCCTTCTTGGAACTGTTGAAAGGACTGTGTTGTAGAATGGAGATGATGTCATATCCCTGCCCCTTTGGTAAAGGCTTTTCTAGGGCATAGTGCTTATGTTGGCGGTTTCTTGGCCCAAGGAGCAAGTATTGTCTGAACAGGAGCAAATTAGGCAAAAATAATATAAAAGACAAGGCATCTATGAAAGGGATAAACTGTCAATCTTTGAGAATAAGATGGCGGGTTGGATAGGCTAGATTAAATTATATTAAATACAAAGCTCAGTCTGTCTCAATAATTTTCTATCCCCATAACTTTCTTGCAGCCTTTCTATAAAGCCCAGTATACCCAGCTCTGTTTTTATTGCCAGCGGACACAAAAAAGAGGAAGAACATTGAGAGTAGAGATTAAGAAAATGAGGGGTGAATAAGAAAATAGTAGAAGAGATCATAGACACGTACACTTGCTTTACATATAATTACCAACTACAGGCTTGGCTATCTTGAACAAGCCTTGAAGCCATATTGTGTCCTTCCTTTGCATTTCCCTATTACCATAAACTGTAATTTATTAGGAGAGCTGAGACCAACTGTATTTTGTGTAAACTTTAAGCCTTATTAAATGTATAAGATGTTTTAATTCCAATCACATCTCAAAATTAAAGGTGCAATTATTATAAAATTCGAACACTATTTTATAGGGGGATTATTCTTACATAGTAGTCATCTGTTTGCTCCTAATGTCTTTTTAAACCATTTAAACCAAGCATGTATCCAGAGGATGTCCAGAAAGAAAATTCAATTAACATAATGTTTAACTTATATATAACTGGGACTGAGCAATGCACCAAATTTGAATTGCAGAAAAGTACAACCAGCCCACAAGAAAACAGGAATGTACTTGTTCAACCAATTAGCTTCACTCAAGTTCATTCAAGGCGCTAGCCCTAAAATTTAGGACAATGGTGGGTTCCAAATTTTTTTGTCAATGGTTCAGTGGGTATGGCTAGTTTGGGGGGCATGTGACTGAGTGGGCATGGCCAACTTGACTCACGCCCAGTCACATGGACCCCCACTAGCCATGCCAACAGGAAAAGGTAGGAAATTTTTTAGGATTTTTCCCTATTTACCCCCGCCCTCTTTTCATCAGTCGCCCCCGATTCCCCTCTTTCTGCTCTCCTCACTGCCTCTTAGGTTGCTTACATTCTGCAGCGGCTGGTCCAGAATTCGGAAGGCAAGCTGAGCAGAGTTTTCAGTGGGCCCCAGCCAGCTGCCGCTGCTGGGAAACAGCTGGCTAGCAAAGAAGCCACCGAACTGCCACCTCTTTGAGAGCCACTTTGCAAAGCAGCTCTCAAAGAGGTGGTGGTTGGCCGCTGAAAAGTCCCCTGGTCGACGAAAAAGCTACTTTTATGCAAAACAAGCTTATGACTTTGTGGTATAAGACAACCAAGCATTCTGAACCATTTAGCTACAAACAGATGGCTTATGAGGTGTCTAGGGAGAGGTCTTGCACAGTAATTTGGGAATAATTTGAATCTGTTGGACATGCAACTACATGTCAATTATGTCCTTGTATTTCCTGGCTGATGAAAGCCTCCAGGATGGTGACCAGCAGGTGGGTTTATGCAGAGATAAATTCCTCACTGCAAGAGGAAACATTCCCAGGACCTTTTAATGAGGTCCTCCTTTCCTTTAAAAACCATCACTTGACCCCACCTGCCTGGACAACATTAGTCTAGATTCTCATCTTCCTTTTTTGGGGAAGATAGTGGAAAAACATGATTGCTCAACAGCTCCAAGGGTCCTGGATGAAACAGGTTTCCTGACCCTCTTTGGCCAAGATTCAGGCCGGACTATGAATCAGATGTGATCACACTCATGGACGATCTCTAATGGGAGTGGGATGGAGATAGTGCAACCATTCTCATTCTTCTTGATCTCTCAGAGACCTTCAATATTTTTGACCATGGCATGCTTTTGGGCTAGGTATGTGAATTAGAACTGGGTGGCAGGTCTGCACAGGTTCAACTCCTTTCTCCAAGGTTGGGCCAAATCAATGTAGACAGGGAGTGAGAGATCTAGCACCCGACCATTCGCTTGCGGTATCCCACAGCATTCAGTACTCACCCCTCTTCTGTTTAACAACTACATCAAGCTATTGCGTGAGATCATTTGTCAACATGGGTTGAGGTATCATCCACATCCTGATGATACTCTGCTCTTCATCTCTACATCTGGTAACTTGAGTGATGCTATCTCTGGTGTCTCGCGATGCCTAGAAGCTGTAGGGACCTGGCTGGGGTACGTGAGATTTCCACTGAGCCCTGACAAGACTGAGTGGCTTTTGATGCCTGGAGCCTGTTGTCATCCTTTATTCTAGACAGAGTTGCACTATCCCCTTCAGACCTAGTTCACAGCTTAGGGGTTGTCCTGGAGACACATCTTCTTCCCAAGGAATAATTGATAGGCATGACTAGAAGAGCTTTTGCACAGCTTCGGTTTATGTATCAGTTGCGACTTTTCCTGGATCATGACTTCCTTCACTCAGTTATTCAAGTTCTAGTCATCTCTTGTCTGGACAATTGCAATGTGGTGTATATGGGCTACCCTTGAAATCTATTCAGAAGGTTTCAGCTAGTCCAAGTTGCAGCAACAAGAGCAATTTTGGGGACACCTAGGATGCTCCTGTGCTCTGCAAATTTCAGCTACTGGTTTGCTTCTCAGTGCAGTTCAAGATGTTGGTTAAGACTTTAAAGCCTTCATTGACATAGGTCCAGGCTATCTGATGAACCATCTCATCATGCTAGGATAAGCTCATGTTATTTGTGCCAGCAAAGAGAGCCTACTGCAGATATCATCAGTCAAACACCTTTGACTATCAGAAGAAGAGCCTTCTCTGGCACAGCGTCCACCCTTTGGAAAATCCTACTCTCTAGGGTAAGATCTGTCCCCACCCTCCTATTTTTCCGCAGGAGCCTGAAGACCTGGGGACCAAATGGGGAATTCCCATTTGGAGGTTACTGGGAGGATTCACTTCCTTACTTTGCTCTCTGCTCTCTACTGTCCATCTTTTTGTGATCACATTGATGTATTCTCGCTGTTTTCTTTTTCATTGTTTATTTCATTGTTTTATTATTTTGTTTTGTTTAAACTCCGTTAGTTTCTTTCTTTTTATTGCTGAAAGCTGCTTAGAGTAGCTAAGTGAAATAGATGGCAAATAAATTTAACAAATAAATAAATATTCTTAGAATTGAAAAAAAGCAGCATGTGTAGAATCATCAGAAATGAGGTTTTCCTCTTATAAGGAAAATGTGAAAACCAGACATTTGCGATCTGCTAAATGGCTACACTATCCATTTACTGAAATAATCTGGAAATCTATTAAATTTTCTCTTCTCCTTATTCCTGTATTAGATATATTATTTATATTATTTTTGAATTAATGTCTCCTTTCTCAAGTAAATCTTTCCTAATCATTCTTACTAACTAAAAATATTTTTGTTAGATAGCTTTTCTCCCCTATGGGAATTTATTTTATCTTTGAACTCTTTGATGTAGAGGAAAAATAATTCTACATCTAGAATCTAACATGTTCAACCACTGGCACTTGTTTTATTATATTTGTTTCAGATATTTTTTTTATTCATGCCTATCCCCAAAAAGTATTTACAAGAAGCTACAGTATAATAAAAAAGAGATAACACCTGTTCTTGAACTTATAGCTGAAAAAGACAAGACACAAAAATAAAAGTCATTGAGAAGGGAAAAGTGATATTATATGGAATAGCAACTTGAAATGAAAAGCTCGTTTGCATCAGATCTATATTATTTCAGTGCAACAACTGAATGCCAACTTCTGCTAAAGGGCCATAACTGTATTCCACAGATTCCAACTGTAATACAACTGTAATTGTATTACATCACTTGAGGGAAAAGTCCTGATGTAATACTTGTTGTAGCTGCCAAAATAGCTATTTCATGAATGTTCAGCAGTCAAGTTAATAATTGTGCCGAAAAGAAGAAATATTAATTTGATATTTTTACAAGAAACATATTTATTTCACAGGTATAATTACAGACTGATTAAACAATTGGAATGTCAATCATTTTCAAGGTGATATATACAATTCCCAGTGGTAGGGATAAATGGTTAAAACTCCAAGACCACCAAATAGGAATATAAAAAACAGAAGAATAAACAAAATCCTATGATCATTCAGGAGTTAGCAAGCACCAAAAAAAAGTTACACTTATTCTAAAAATTCTTATGGGCTTCTTGGGCAAAGAGTGATTTGGTATTGATTAAATAGCAAAAGTCTCAGAAACTGACCCAAATGCATGGAACTGGGCCTTCAGATGAAATAATTATGAAATATTTAGGTTTGAAAGTAGGGATGGGCATTCCTTCCAAATAAGTCCAGCTTTTGTGTGAAGTGTCCACACCCATGAGTGTGCCTTCAAATCAGTGTTGACTCCCGGCCACTGCTTGGACTACCCTGAAGTTTTCTTAGCTAGGATTTACAGAAGTGGTTTGCTCTCGCCTCCTCCCTAGTAATTGGACCAAGGTCACTCAGGTGGCTTTATGCCTAAGGCAGAATTCCTTATTTCTAATTGGATGCCTTAAACACCATGTCAAACTGGCTCTCATAATAAATATACAACCTCCAGTTACAGTACCAATGTCCTGATAAGCGATAATCTGCCAGCATTTCCAAATTGATGCCTCCTTCTCTTTAGGTTTCCAAAGATCGGCTTCCTTTCTATTCCCTCAATATTAAAGACTAAAATCAATATTTAAAAGTGGGTCAGAAAGGAAAGGTAATTGCTACATAACTGGGGCATAACGTATGAATATATTTGTCTTTAGGGACTCAGTTACATGTACTAATTATACTTGTACAGATATGCCTCGTTTTATTGTGCTGTACTTTAATGCTCTTCACAGATATTATGACTCGCTGAAGGCTCAAATTATGATTAGCACTTTTTAGCAATGAAGTATTTTTTTAATTAAAGCAGCTACATTTTTTAGACATAAAAATTTAGACATTGCACACTTAATAGACTACAATATAGCATAAACATAATGCATATAGTGTTTATGCACATTGGGAAGTCAAAATATGTGTGGAACTCATTTTATTACATTTATTGGTTTCTTTGCAATGGACTAAATTAAACTGCAATATCTCTGAGTTTGCCCGTATTGACGTAGCAAAGCAGAAGCCAATGCAGATACTCTTCCCATCTTACAACATAGAACAGAAACATACAGCAAGTATGTTTGAAGTTTTCAATTTGGATTTTTAATTCTACCTCAAAGGTGAAGTGACATTCTAAATCAGATTGACAATTTAGAATGAATGAACTAGACTTATTTAAAACCAAATTGGTTTGAAAATTCAAAAAAAGGTTTTTGAACATGTGCAGACAACTTTTAAATTCAAGTCAACTTAATAATTTAATTTCACATGTTGAATTAATTTGATTTTCACAAGCAAGCAAGATGAATTCAAGTATTTGGAACCATAGCCAGCTGTACTCTAGTAAGCCAGCTAAATCAGCAGCATTAAAGACAGTGCTAATACAAACGATCTACACCTATTTTCTACTGGGACATGAGTAAATCAGCAGCCATACATTTGTTTCACTGAATTGTAAATTAATTAATGATATTAGGTGCTCTAATTAAGACATTACATATCCTTCTCATATCTCTTGGAAAATATCTTTGCTATATTCATTTGTGGAGACAAGTAAATCCATGCAGTTGAGAAATAAGTATCTCTGCCAAGCAAATTCTGAAATATGCAATCAGCAAGACCAAATTTCTTCATGAGTCACACCAATGAATTCCTTTATATTAAAGAGACTATTCCCATGATGGAGGACATATGGCACCCGTGCCACAGGTGGCACATAGAGCCCTCTCTGTGGGCATGCATGCTGTCGTCAGCTGCTCTTCTGGTTTCTGGCACATGCATGTGCACCGGACAGTTGGTCTTTGCCAGAGCACGGGAAAACGGCCTGAAAACAGCCAAAAACCAGGCCATTTTTCAGGATGTTTTTTGGGCTGTTTCAGGCCAAACAACAGCCTGAAAATGCCCCCCAAAATGGCCAAAAAGCAGGCATGCACACACCAGCCAGTTGGTCTTCGGGTTTCCAGCGCTCCGGCACACACATGCACATGTTCCTGTTTGGGCATTCGGTGCCAAAAAGGTTCGCAATCACTGGACTATTCCATCCCATTGAAAAAAAAATTAAAAACCAATTATTTTCAAGAAAATATTCTTAACTCATACTATATGACTCACTGAATGTACTGGACTATAACTTCCATCATTCCCAAGTTATCACAGTCATTGTTAATCTTATCACAGGGCTTTATATATCAGTGATTGGATAACCTCTTTAAATGCCGTACACTAAACAAAACAAATAAATAACTGGCCCTAATGTGTTGCTGATCCACGTTTACACAGATTGAAAAGACATACATCTTTATTGTTAAATGGAAACCAATCCTCCGCAATAAGACTAATAGTGGAATACTTATTTATAGTTTATATTTGTAAACCTCCCATAAAGAAGGGCTCTAAATAAACATATAAAAAAACTGAAGGGATACAATTAAGAAGTATTGCATGGAAAGACAATAAATTTCAACTTGGAAATGAAAAGCCATGAAAGTCAATACAGGTGGTAATTCTGGGCTTATGACTGTGATGGAGCCTTCACATCATGGTCTGAAGTCATGATAGTCATAAAATATGTTGCTTATGTGACTGACCAAATTTTATGATCCTTCTGTGGCAGTCATTAAGCAAATCACTAAAGTCATTAAGCAAATAACCATGTTTACTAACTGAATGACCATTGGCTTACCTGAACGGTCATTCTCTGGGCACTGTGGGAGAGTCAAAGCATGGATGGGTAGGAGGAACCACTGAACCGGAGATCTGTCCAAGGCTGGAGAGATCCAGTTTGCTAGGCCTGCTGGCCAGAGGATATGGCCAGTGTTTGGGCCTTTTCAAAGGCCTTGTGTCTTCTCTGCACATTCCTGGACGAACCCTGAGCCTCTCTGCTGCCCTAAGGATCTTTCCCCTTGGTGAACTTCCTGCCCTTAGCCCCTTTGCGAGGGGGATCTGGCCTACTCCACTTAGAGGAAGGCCCTGCTAGTTCTTCCTCCTCCACCTAACCTCGCTCCGCCATGTTCGTGATGATCCTCAGCGATCTCAACACTCCCAGATATCACAGGTCTAAGCAGCTCTTGTAAAACTGGGTGGCAGATAGTAGGTGGTGGTAGCGGTGAAGGATACATGGTGCAAACCCACTGATCCCACTGCACCTGCAGATCTATCCGACTGTGGAGCATGACCTATGGGCCAAATGCTACAATGCCGCCTGTGGAGTGGATTGGTGGGGGGGAGGCATTGCCGGCGACCCAAACAAAGATCAACACTCCCCAGCGGTGATCTGCGATTGCAAGGGACTGCGCTGGCAAATTTCTGGGCCGAGGAAAAAAGGATGTGAAAAAAGGCCATTAAAATGGTCACCACGCTCATTGGGCAATCCGCGGACTGTCGGGTGTAGCCGCAGCCTCTTGCGCTAAAGACAATCCTCCAACAGTTGGGGGGAGTAGAAGCCTCCTCTCTCCCTCAGTGCTCACCAGCAGCTGCGGGACGAGCCCCTGTGGAAAACTCCCCCACGAGCTGTGCGGAAAGGCTCCAAGCCATGATAGCCCTCTCTGAGGTAAATTAACAAAATACAGCAGAAAAATCCTTCCGTAAGCAAACTAGGTATCTGAAAAGGGAATAACTGCACAAAAATAAAATAATGCTTGCTAACTACTTGGAGAGTCCCAGTCTATCTGGTCAAGGACTGAGGAGCTCCCTAAAAAACGGTCCTTACTGGGCTAGACTGAGTTTTTAAACTGGACCTCAATGAGGAGCAGGGAGCATGCCTAAGAAAATCAACTCAGTCCTTGCCCAGATAGATTGAATTTAACCCATGCTTGGACTCTCTAAGCAGTGCACAGGAGAATACCACAATCATTAAGCAAATCAATGGTTCACTATGGGTGCAGTTTTACTGAAAACCAGCACTTCTAGTTTTCAGCAAAACTGTCATAAAATACAGTCATGTGATCACAGGATGCTTCAAACAGTCATAACTGCAGCTGTGTTGCTAAGTGCCAAGGTTTCATCACGTGATGAAGGTCAACCATCGGAACTTCAAACCCAAGTTCCAAGGTAGGTCTGTCATAATTAAACAGCTAAGAACCCAGTCAATAAGTCAGCCAAATTTGAGATAAGAAGTGCAAGGGTCCTGAATGCTTGCATGTCAAACATAAATCCATTACATAAATTGGAGGATTTCTTTAAAGGAGTTGTTTCCCTCCCCCCTCAAAATAAATAATGCAGGAATCCAAATAAAACTATTTATACAAGATGGCTGTCTAGCCTCCATTTAAACAGATATAATGCAGGAAAAATTACTCCAGGGAATCCTCTTCTTCAGTGGCCGTTCAAAATTATAAAATGGTGCTATACAAGGAGACCTATGAGCTCCATAGTTGTAGCCACTTCAGCAGGGGTGTCAAACTCGCAACTATGTCATGTGCCGTATTGCAACTTTCCCCCCTTCACTAAAACGGGGATGGGAATGGCTAGAGTGATGCATCCAACCCATGAGTTTGACACTCCTGTGCTACAGAATCCCCAGTCACATGTTGGATGCTTGGCAACCAGTTCGGAATTATGACGGTTGCAGCATTCTGTGATTGCAATTTGTGAACTTCTGGCTTTCAACAAGCAAAGGCAATGGGGAAATAGGCAGGAGATTGCAAATGGCAATTGTGTGTCTCACGCTTAACAACCATGCAGGATTCATCTAACTGCAGGCAAAACTGCGGTTGCAAATTGATTTTCTCACATGACATTGTGCCTTATGACTTTATTTCCTAGTAACAAAGTTGCTGACCCAATTATCATTGTTAACCAAGGACTACCTGCATGTATCTGAATGCAGGATGAGAAAAATCTGGTTTCCAGGCATAAGGGAATTCTGAATTTTGAAAGTTGTTAAAGAGCAAGAGTTAAAACAAACAAATGGTCATTGCTAAATTATTTATCTTTTTATGGAAATAGCTATATGAGGTTTTCCACCAGGGGTTTTCTGTAGTAATGCTGAAGTTTTAAAATTCATACTGCACAAAAGGAGGATAGGAAAGTTTTTTATTGTCCCAAGCTAACTTTTTTTAATCTTTAGAATTCAGTTAATATTGTAGCTTATGTATCTTAACAAATATAATTTTGCTGTTTTATGTGGGTGTTCCACTTAGTCATATAGCCTGGTACTATTCTATAGTTCTTGCAGAGTTTAGAAATTTATTAATTCCGAAATACTAAAAATCAAAATCAGGCTGCAAAAAATAGAAAGTTGACATGATCTGGGCCCAGTTTATTGTGTACTCAAGCGTCAACAAAAGGAACATATTTATAGAAGTTATTACAATAACCAGGCAATATGGAAAGTCTTAACTACAAAATCAAGAGGTCTAGAGTCAGGGCAGAAAAGTAAACAAATTAATTTGAGTTATTTGCCAAAGAGCAGTCAGAAAAAAGAAATTAAAGAAGATGCAAACATAATTCAAACTTGCATTTTTTTACATTATCATTATTTTGACAATTTTCAAAGAAACATTTTCCCCTTAATTCTTCTTGTTAATAATGAAGGCCACCAAAGATTAACAATCTTTGCATAATTACATAAGTATTATAGAAGTTATTAGGTTGGAAAAGAAAGGAAAAATGCTGACATAGTCTAATGAAAGGGATTACAGGTAGTCCTCAACTTATGATCACAATTGAGTCTAAAATTTCTGTTGTTAAGCAAGACATTTGTTAAGTGAGTTTTGCCCCATTTTACAACCTTTCCTGCCCCAGTTGTTAAGTGAATCACTGCACTTGATAAGTTAGCATGCTGGTTGTTAAGTCAATCTGGGTTCCCCATTGATTTTGCTTGTCAGAAGATTGCAAAAGATGATCACATGATATTGGGTCACAGCCCACAGTCATAAATATGAACCTGTCGCCAAGCATCTGAATTTTGATACCATGAAAAAGGGGATGCTGCAAAGGTCATTAATTGTGAAAAAGTTAATGCCATTGTAACGTTGAAAAGTTACTAAAAAACTGTTGTAGGTTGAGGACAACCTGTAGTTGGAGACCTACAGGATTATTTTCAGGCCTTTTATTGTTATTCTTTTTGTTATTCAGCACAAATATTCTTATTTACTTATTTATATTATATTAACTTAGAGCAGCATAGATAGTGCCTGCCATATCTTTTGTCTCCTCAACAGCTTTATAAGATAGGTTATGTTCAGAGAACGGGAGAAGACCAAAATTACTTTTTAAGCCTCATGGGCTGATTCCCTAGTTCCAGTAGAACCATCTAATCAGGAACCATCTAATCAGTCTTTTTCTTCTTTTACCGTTTCAGGTGTCAAGGAAGATACATCTAATCAGTACACAATGTTATTTTAGACATTAGACAACCAGTTATTTTGGTTGTAGAATCTCTTGCAAAGATTTTTTGAGGAAGTATTTCCTTGTTGCAGAAATATATCATTATCATTTTTCAACTGATATTGAAGCTTATGGATATAGCAGTGTATGGGCAGTCATTGGATGACTACTGTGAATTTACTATCAATGTCCCCATAACTCATAACAGTTAGTAGACACAACCAATCCAACCTACTATCCAATATGCTGAAATGTCTAGGCAAATTCTTAATAAAAAGTGTTCACTTTATATGCAAAGACATTGAAGTGTACCTTTCGTCATTCACTATTCACCCAATTGTAAATAAAAATTCAGAACAGGAAGAGATGAGTTATAATATTTGGGTAAGTTTTGTGTAAGTAGGTATTATTTGAAAACAGAATTTTCTTAACTATTAAGTTAAGCATTTTCAAATTATTTATTCCCTGCCTGGTATCTTGAACAGTCTTCTAACAATTCGATATATACACATATTTGGACTTGGCAGTATTGGAAGGCAGTCTCTCTGTCTCTCTCTCGCACAAGCTTCCTCTGCCCATATGGAAAACACTTCGCAGAAAAAAGGAGTCTCTGCATGGCAAAATGAGTAATAAAAAATTCACATTTAATGCCTAACATGTCTGACACTGCATACCACACCCTTTTTTCCAGAGTATCACCAGTAGCAAACAAATGGAAAAACAAAGCTGGAGATGGAAAAACGTCTTTTGGAAGGGTTTCTTTCGCCACCCGTGCTGCAATTCACTCAATCAAAAGCAAATGCTATTTCCAAAATAGAACCAGGCAACCCACTGTTAATCATTTCCTTTCTTGAGAATTTTTCATTACTTAGCCATGCATTGACACCAGAACTATAAACATTTAATCATGTTCTGCTCTAAATTAGAGTTGATGCTAGAGAAAAGTATTGTGACCCATATTAAAGGTGAGTTTTCATCATAAACTTTGCACAGCCAAACAATTATTTCAGATAGATTGGTATTTCTATTTTTCAATGTTAGTTTTAATCCCATTTGCTATTTATTTTAAATTAAACTACATTACAGAAATCCTAGGCAAAGTTGAATGAAAGCAATCAATATAAGATCTTGCATATCGTTTTGTGGGGGGGAGGGTAGCCCAGTCAGATACATTTCATCTGAAATGTTTATGCTATAAACATTATCAAATATACTTCTGCTGACTGCCGGCTGACTGAAGTTCGGCAGTTCAAACCTCACTGACTCAAGGTTGCCTCAACCTTCCATCCTTCCGAGATGGGTAAAATGAGGATCCAGATTGTTGGGGGCAATATGCTGACTCTGTAAACTTCTTAGAGAGAGCTAAAAAGCATTGTGAAGCGGTACGTAAGTCAAAGTTCTACTGAACATGATTCAGCCAAAATTAAGCATGTCCATTGGATTTCAGCTGCTTAAATTTAAACATGAGCTAATTTTTCCTATCCAAATCAACCACATCTTAAAAGAACTTCTCTTTGGTTGCATAGCACCACAATACTGTTTAGAATTAATCATCTTAACAAACAAAACAGAAGAAAATATAAAATAAGCTGGCAATGGTAGAATATTCGACCAAAGCAATAGAAGTTCCATTGTGTTGTGGGTTAAGCATTGCAACCTGCTTAAACTTATGAAACACAACCAAATCCTATTTGCTTTTACATGTTTTGGAAAAGTGTTCCCTTTTGAATAAAAGCCAACACCAAATATATCCATGAGTTCAGAGAGAGGAAAGAAAGAAGTTGTATAAATGTACTTGCAATTAATTGGAATATCCATGTGATAAAGAAAATATTTTAAGACACTGCTTTGCTTATTACCCTTTTTCCTTTTCTCTGATCTTTTCATTCCTTTTATTCTACTCCATTTAATTGACTTCCAAACATTCCTTTCATGCTGAGGGTGGGGTCATCAAAAGCAGAAGCAGGGAATTCACAGCCAACTGCTACTGATGGTACAGCCAACTCATCACTACAAGAAAGCTTGATTGTGGTTTGACAATCAGGGAAGACAAGCCGTCAGGTTTGGCATTCTGTTCTTTGCAACTGGGATTCTATGTGCAAATCAACTGAAAAAACACAGGCTGTTTGCCAAGTTTTTACAGCCCAGAGGATGTTTGTTTGAAATTTATAGTGGATTTTTATAAGGTCATATGATTTCAAATGAACTACTATAGGTGATGATCTAGATTCAGTAAAGTTTTTTTTAAATTCTCTATAGAGCAAGATGTTGGTTAAGGAAATTTAAAAGACTATTCACATTCATAACAAAAAGAGTAACAAAGAACATTTCTGAATCAGAAAAAGACCAAACCTGCATATAGGTGGTTATTTTCAATTATTATTCCATATGGTGTGTAAAAATCACAGAGTAACCATAACTACTTTGGCTTTCTAATAAGTGTTTTCCTAGAGTGTCTACATATGGTAAGCAAATAAATACAGGCAACCTTGACTTACAACTACAATTGAGAACGAGACTGCTCTAAAGTGAGATGTCACGTGACCATAATGATTTATAGCAGCTATTTCGGAACTCTCATTGAGATTGTCAACTGAGAATCATGGGACCTTCAGTGGGGAATGGGACAACTTGTCACAGCCAACTCACTGAGTCCAACTTGGTACAGTCAACTCACCACCGGCAACCTGGCACAGGACAACTTGCCACAGCCAACTCACTGCATGACAACTCATTGTGGGACAATTTAACAATTATATTTAATTATTTAAAATAAATAAAATTACTTTAATTTTTGCCATTCATATTTCATTCTGTCCCTCTGTTTGCATCCTTTAATTATTTTATTCCACCATTTCTTTGATATTAATGTAACTCTTTTCCTGCAGTGAGTTGTCCTGTGGTGAGATGGCCATGGCGAGTTGGCCATGGCGAATTGTCAAAGACCCCATTCAGCGAGTGCCCACCCAAATCCAAGCCATTCTGGATTTAGTTTTTCCCAGTCTCAAAGCCTCAGTAAGGTAAAGAACTGCCTCCAGCTGTGTCCATCTGCCTATGTTCCCCTCTCCACCCATTTCTGCCCTTTTGATCAATTACCATGCATTGTGGAGCAGTAAGCAGTCCCAGAACCTTGGTATGCCAAAAGCTACATTATCTAGGAATTGCAATGAAAGAATCCATTGAGCAAGTTGAATCTGATTTTGCCATCCCGGCCCTCCCTGTGCTTAATCATCTCTCTTCCCAGTTGCCTGTTGGATTTTTTTCCAGGATAAACAGAGCAAGGGGATCTTCCATCTTCTTTGACTTGTGGTCCAATGGAAGAGCACCTGTCCCTTAAAGACTGCACTTGAGGGCAGATTCGACTCCTATAGTGCTCCCTGAGCCAGCCTCCAGCATTTTCTCACTGGGCAAAACTGCTTCCAGCCCTCCCCATTTGTTGGCATTCTTATTTGTGTTGTCCTACTGGGCTGGGGAGTCACATGATTTCACTGGAGAAGCTGAACCACCGCTGTTTTTTTACGGTACTTTCACCAAAGAGTATTTGCCGCATAGAACCAGAACCCGTGTGGGAGGAGTTGAAGCACCCCTTCAGTCATACAATTTAAATGTGGATGGGCTGCCAAGACTCTGAATTTTGCTCATGTGACCCAGAGACGTTGCAGTGGCTTAACTTCAGGCACAGGTTTCAAGTCTTTTCATTCAGCACTGCTTTAGCTTCTAATGGTCACTAAACAAATAGTTCGTATCTGTATGCCTTGTGAAATACATAACACACATTTTCTGTTTCTGCACAGCAGAGGATGTAAGCAGTTATGAAAATTTTGCAGGCTGTAATACATTATCTTTCTAAGAGCCAACGACTAAACAATCCATAGTACCTTGAACTTTCCTAATTGCCTTTTAAACTGTGAACTTAACACTACACTTCTAAAACCTCTCCCAATAATGGTTGCCAGTAAAACAAAAAGATGTGAAATTAAAAAGGAAAGTCGCTGGGATCTATTATAAAGACATGATAGTATTCTTTGATCTCTGGTTTATTACTACCTTATGCTCAAATAAACAATTCAGATCCAGATAAATAAAGTGAAAATGACTTGAACACAACTTCTGAAAATGTATAATTGTATCTATTTAGTTGGCAATAATAACATAGCTCTAGAACTTCTAGATTAGAGTTCTCCAAGCTTTCCGGCAAGGCAAGGGGATGGTTCCACATGAACAACAGGCACAAGATGCACACGATTATCCACTTCTTCTGCGGACGAGTTCGGAACCGCTTAAGGCTTGGTAGTAGACCGCGTCCCGGGGGATTAGAGACTCCTGTTCTAGATGCTCTCTCATTCTCAAGTTGGTTAGCTACTGCTACTTCATTAGGTGATTAACTGAATAAAGAATTCTCCAAAAGACAAACGTTCTGCTTAATACTGGAAAAGGAAGATACTCTGGTTTGATATAATAAATTGGCATAGGTAATATTGCAGGTAGCACTGATGAAGACTGTCTTTTATGAGCTTAGGCTAAAAAGCCAGTTTTGATCCTACCTGAGAAGGCAGGTTACCCTAAATTGTTTCACCACTGGTTAAATTCAGATAAGACTAGTATTGCTAAATACATACATGTTGTCCTTGACTTGTGGTCATAAAAGGTGATCACATAACCCTGGGACACTGCAACTATCATAAATACATGGCAGTTACCATGAATCTGAATTTTGATATGTGACCATGGGTATACTACAATAGTATGTGAAAAATATTTCAGTGCTTTCAGTGTTATAGTAACTTCAAACAGTTACTAAATAAATCAAAGGTGTAGGCTGATTTTAAGGATAGTTTTAAAACTTCAATTATTATAGAGGGTGATAGTGGGAATTAGACAAACCTTTCAAATGACATAATTTCTCATAATTTGCTTTTCTATAGTTAAAATACTGCTTTGGATATTATAGGTAGTCCTCTCAGTGATGACTTTCAAGGCAGATGAAGGGAGGAACTCAAATATTGCGAGAAAGTGTGTCGTGTCACCCAACCACACTCGCCAGTTAGACTTCAGATACAGTGGCTGAAGGATACTGTCCATCATCAGTGTTAGCAAAAGGTCCAACTGCCAGTTCAAGCAGGCTCTTGTTCTGAAGCACACACAACCCAATGAAATATTAAGACTGGAAAGGGTATTTTCCTGACATTCATCTGGAATAGCAAAATACTAGGAATCTGATGAAACTTCCATGTTTGCGGTCTTTTAAATCGGCAGGAGGAGGATACTGCAAAATCCCCATTCCCTCCCCACCCCACTAACCTGCTTTCCAGCTCCGTTCTCCTATGCAGGGCAACAAAAGAAGACCCAACCGATCAGCTGGGACTCGGGAAGCAGCGAATAAATCAGGGGTTGGGTCAGCCATAGGTGGTATTTGACGGTTCTCCGAACTACTCAAAATTTCCGCTACCAGTTCACCAGAACCGGCTGAATACCACCTCTGTAACTGACCCAATTCTGCCTGCAGGAGCATACTGGAGGAATTTACTAACTTCCTGGCAGAAAAAAACAACAACACTCAGATTCATTCCCAGTTGAATGTCAGTGGAGCCATTGGTCTGGTAGAGATACCTGGCACAGGTGTTTGCTCACTTATTTGGGAATGGTTTGACCCTGTTAGTCCTCAGGACATGGACAGGATCCTACAGAATGTGAGTGCAGCCACATGTGTTGTAGATCTGCATTCCCCCTGATTTATAAAAGCTTCCTGGGAGATCATGCGCAGGGGGTTTGTCCCCTTCTTAAGAAACCATTCCTAGATCCCACTCTGATAGACACTTTACATCTTATCTCCAATGTTCCCTTTCTGGGAAAGATTTTGAGAAGATAGTTGTAGTGCAGCTCCAAAGGGTTCCTTAACAGATTATTTGGACCCCTTTCAGTTGGGATTCAGGTCTGGATATGAAATGGAAATGGCATTGATTTTGATGATCTCTGGTGGAAAGGACACTGGGGGGATGTGCTTCCCATCCTTGATCTAGTTGACTTCTCAGTGGCTTTCTATACCATCTGGTTTGTATCCTTTTTCAAGGCCATTTCCAGTCTGTTGATTGAAAACAAGAGTTCTGGCCCTCGGCCCCTGCTTTGTGGGGTCCGAATCTTAATGCAATCTCTCATTTTTTTATGCTCATGAAAAGGCTTAAAAATAGGCTGGCTCTTCTTCTAAAGCATGTGCAACTGTATTATTATGTTTCAAATGAATACTTAAATTTCTTCTCAACATTTTCTTTCTTTTGAAATAGATGAAACAATCTAAAGAACAGATGTAATTTGTAATTTGTACCTATTGTTTAGATGCCAAATGACTTGGTGTATGCTATTTTAATTTCATATCTGCACCTTTGGTTTCTAAATTTATTTAGACTACCTTTATAACAGAAACTTTAATACCACATAGAAAAAGTTCCATGAGAAGTACAGCAACCTTTGCCCCACCTCCCTCAAGAGAGAAAGATCTGAGACAAGAAACATTACAGAATGATGCTTAAGAAATTCTATCTCAGAATGGAAAATCATTCAAATGTATGTGTATTTATAAACTGTGAAAACTATGTTTAATCCTGCTATTACATTCTTTGCATGAGCTGTAACTTTGAAAATGTTTGTCTTCTACTGGACTCTGGATATAGTAGTGTATAATCAAAATGTCAAAAATAAATCCACTGGAAATAAATTGGTCTTAGTAAAAACAATATCCTCACATATTTCAGAATTATATTACAATTCATCCCTCTGAACCAGAGGTGTCAAACTCGTGGTGTCACGTTATCATCACGTGATGTATTGTGACTTTTTCCCCCTTTGCTAAACCGGGGGTGGGGGTGGCCAGTGTGTGAAGCATCTGGCCTGTGGGCCGCAAGTTTAATACCCCTGCTCTAAGCACCTCTTTGCTTTATCTTTCTGTTTACCAATTTACCAGTTACCGATACTTGCTATTTAAAATATCTCATATATGATCTATCCTGACAATATATTGATTTCAAATTTAAAGCAACTAATTTTATTGCTACATTCTTTATTGAACTAGAACTAATTATAGACAAAAAGACAAATATTAACAAATAAGAGATTTGAAATCTTCACATTTGTTTCCTTTATCATATTTTGATATGGTTTATAAAAAATATATTCAGAAATGGGGAGATAAAAATCCAAAGATTATAATTTAAACATATATTATGTTTTGTTAGAACTGATTTAAAAGATAATTGATTAAATGTTTGAATCTGAGGTTAATAACTATCTTATAGAAAATAATTGAATTTTTCCTTTCATCTAAATCAGTATTCAAATGCTCTGACATTAACATATCCTTTGCAATTGTTCAGAATGACTATTGGATCCCTATTCCATGATGGGGACATTAACTCTTCTCATTTATTCACTATATTGAATTCATAAACTGGTATTTTAAATTTCTAAAATTCAAGTATTTTTATTCTGCTATTATCCAACTCTAGAGCTGCTAACTTGAAATCTGGATTTCTGTTCTTGTGTATGCTATATTTTACTGATAAAGTGCAGTGGTGATACATTTTATTCTGCTATTTTCTTTTTTACATTTTTCTTTTTCAAACTTATTGTGTATTACACTTTTTTGTTTATGATCATTCATAAATAACCAAGCTCATGTTACATTGCTCTCTGGGGATCTTTACTCTTTCTTGATTCACTTCCCATGCTTTTCTCATATTTCTTGACTCTGCTTCAGAAACATTTATCACACACACACACACACACACACACACACACACACACCGCTTCCTTTTTGGAACCCCTCCGTTAACTCCTATAACAGTCTCACACTTCGTCTTTGGACTTGAGTTGTATTAAATTCCTGATGATTCTGAGAAGGTAGGCCAAAGCCAAAACCAAAACAATATTCAGCTGAAATAAAATGATAAATATTGCATTTCAGTATACTTTCACACTTATTTTAAAAAAATAAAAAGCTCAGCCTAGACAACATGTTTTCAGAATACTAAACATACTGAAGCACATCACAGAAAAGCAACCAGGAAGGTGTGGGGGCTGGATAACAAGTTCTAACGGAAACACTTGAAAAAGCCAGTAAATTTAGCCTGCTGCATTATAGCCTGAACACGTGAGGGCTTGTAAAATGGTGCCATGAAGGCAGCTCTGCAAACTGCATACATTCAGCCATAAAGTCTGAAGAAGGGTTGTGCTCACATCTGCTGGTAGGCGTTTTGAAGCCTGCTTTAAAACACTTGGAGGTCAAATCTGCTTCAAGCCTTAATGCATTCAGATGAATGCCAGAAGGTCAATAATTGCATTTACTGGTATATAACTAAAAACATGACGTGCAAAAGTTGCAAGAGAATTGTTCTATTGTTCCTAAAACAGAGCTTAGAACACTAGGTGGAAATTGCAAGAATAAACACTGGTTAAACATTACAAAAAAATTTCCTACATTTGTGAAATGTAATTGAACAAAATGCCACGGAAACTGATGAATTCTACGTTGCTGGAGGCTTTTAAGCAAACTATCCTCAGACCTCTGTTGAAGATGCTGAAGGGGCTTCCCCATTACCTATTATTCACTGAGCACAAATTGGACTAGATGTTCTCACTTCTACTTCTGTCAGGACCTCTGATTTCATCTGAAAAAGAATTTCAACTTTACCTATCATAGAAATACAACTAAAATGTATAGAAGTTACACAGTAAGTTAAGTAGCTCTGCATAATGAGGCAACGCTTCAGAAGGTCAAGCTGACTAGGGAGACTGACCCCTTTGCTGATCAATATTTTCCTTTCTAAGATACTAGAGGGTATTGAGTGCTTTTGTTCTCCCAGTTATGGTCAAATTTCTATGGTACAAGGCATAAAAATAAGATCAAAATACAAATAATATGTTGAAGGAGGAATAAAAGTCGGTCTTCTGGTATAAAATGACAGGAGATATGATTGAGAGGAATTGGTTTTGTGAAAGTGCTTTGTAAGTGCACTACTACCACCAGAAGGTAGGTAGGTAGGTGTGTGTGTGTTTGTGTGTGTGTGTGTGCGCAGTTCCTTATGCAGTCCCTTAGAAACCTGTCCCAAACTGTGGAAGACCTTAAGACCTTAAGTTATAAGTTAACAGTACAAAGTAGATCAAGTAATTGCACATAAAAATCTAAAGGAAAATGTAAAATTAAGTTTTGATGAGTTCTGGCTCAAAGACGTTTCAGGAAATGGAAGACATTACTTCATACAGAAATAAAGCGAAAAAAGAGAAGCTAAGAAACATGTTATGTCCATACCCGATCAACATGACTACATCCACGGAAATTGAGGCAACTTTAACCTAACTGTCAATTTAAATAGCTTATCAGAAAAGATTTTAAACGAGTAAGTATTGGAGATTCACCATCATACATGGACCTGAATTCACCAAATGAATAAAACACATTATGTTCCAACTAATACTGAAAATGGAGAAGTGAAAGATATGATCCATGTAGCTATACTTTAATAGACTGACTTTCTGAAATTTGTACAATACAATATTACCTACATCATATAGCTATTATCCTCTATGACAGGGCAAGAACTTTGCAATCACTGGCATGTTCAAATATTTCTAAAATTCTGATTTGATGGTATAAATGTATATAAGGTTTTCTTTTTTATTATGATTGTCACATTATAATCCACTCATTTTAGGATAACTCATGTAAACATGGGGGATGGTAATTCTACAACAGCCTCCTACAGTATAGATTAAATTTAAAGAAAGTAATGTGCCCAAGGCTGCTTAGTAAAGCTTTTTGGGTAAGCAGGATTTCTTAGTGAAGTTTTATTGGCCCATAACAAACAACATCAGGATTAGGATTCTATAAATCATTATCAAGGAAGTAATATAAATTCTGGAAAGATGCTGTAAAAATGTCATCTATACCTCTGGAAAATCCTTTTAATTACTTCCCACTAGGCTGAAAGTGTCTTGGGAGAGGCATGCCTTGCATTTGTTATACAAGAATTTCTGGTACTACTTTGGCTTCTGAATATAAAGTTTTGTTGGATTTTGAAACCTACAAACTATTCACTAGTCAATGAACATATGAATCACAAATCATGATACTATACTTTATTCAGCCTTACTTCCCAAAGAAAAAGATTATATTCCTTGTTTCTGTTGCCCAGTCTATTTCCATCTCAGCACATAGGGAAGGAATAATCCATAGTTGCACAGGCATTTCCTGCCACAAAATTGGCCTGAAATGTACTGCACTGCCTACCATCTTAAAATGTTATGTAAAGTTTTCTTAAGATGTACATGAAATCTTTTTCTCTTAACCTTACCAAGGAATGGAGTATATATGAGGGACAGGGGTGCCCTTCCATTTTCTTACAAAAGATTGCGCCAAGACTAATAACAAGCTGTCCTTATCAATCAAAGATTTGGCAGTTCATAAAATAAGGTATTAGTTGAGAGTGGATAGTAAACTGGAAATATTATGTTATTTACTTGTGCACATGCATACGTTACATGTATACAATATAATATGTATTATATTGTACATGTATAATATCTCACCCTGATAAGGATCACCTCCTACCCACCTTAAAAAGACATACTCAACACCTTGATTTTATTTTCATTAAACTTATATGGAGTTTAATTAAACTCATAACAATCATTAGAGAAATATTTGTACACGCTTTCCTGGATATTTTATCCTGGTGATTCCAAAATTTATTGAGAAATGTGCAGTTTGACACACCCATTTCAAATTCACCAAGCAACTATTCCCTCATTCATTTCTTTATGTTCAGATAATATAAAGATACTGCCACAGTTGTTAAAAGTGTTTTGTCAGCCCCCAGGAACAGATATGGGGTGCTGAGTAAAGGGAGAAGAAATAAGGGTAAAAGGATAATAGGTTCCCTTCAAAACAGCTCTGGGCAATTACTATTAACAATGAGTCTCTGTTAAAGGCACAGTTATTTCACTGCAACCATTTATGGCTCTGTATCACATCAACTTTAAGAGCATTTTGACATTTGAGGCATGTGATTTTTTTAAAAACACATAAACCACTTTCATTCCCAAACAAGCATTTCATTTTATTATTCACGGAACGACTAGAAAGGGCGACGGGGGGGGGGGGGGGGGGGCGTTAGTAGAGAGAGTAGGATGAAGTTGGAAAAAACTACTCTTTTCCTGCCAACTGGTCTTAAAAATCTGCTTCCAGATCGCAGCAGTCTCGTCTGAAAGCAAACGAACACTTTTCAGTTCCATTACGTTGGAGGTACAATGCTTTGTGCATCTCTTATGTGAACAATTAACTTCCCATCACTGCAGAGACCCAAGTCCAAGGCAGGAGGATTTGTGCGCTCTCTCCCTCTCCCATCTGCTTTGCACAACGAAGTGAGGGAAAATGAATCTCTAAGTGCCTTAGCCACGGCTGAATGTGCACCAGATGTGCAAAACTTCTGTCAAACTTCACCGTTCCTTTTACAGAACGGTTTTCGGGGCTAACTTTTCGGATATCTCTGTACGCGCGCCAAAGGGGGGAAAGCGCACATGGACAAACTATGTATTCACAAACCAACAATAAAACGCCACTGGGATTAAACAATGTTAACTACTAGACACACTGGCAAGCAGAAGAAGTCTTCTTCTAATGTTCCATTTTCCTCTAACCCAGCTCAGTTCCTGATAAGAGTTCCATTCACCCGTCACTTACCCATTCGGGCTTCGCAAACCTGCAGCAACACGTAAAATCCAACGGCTGCACACAACCAGAACTTGGCCATTGCTCCCGCTTCCAGATCTTGCACCCAAAGACGAAGGACTTTGCTCTCGCAGCTTACACAAATAAATCTGTCCCGAAAGCCGGCGTCTGAAGCTTGGCTACCACTTCTATTCCAATGTGAAGCGCGCCTGAAGTAGTGAATGACCTAAACAGGGAGGGGAGCAGAATCCGAAGTCACACCCCTGTTTGAATACAAGTGACACGGCATTTAAAAAAAGAAAAAGAAAAAAAGAAGGAGGAGGAGGAGGAGGAGGAGATAAAAGGGTACTACTTATGAGTAAGCACAATTGCCGCTAATATTTCATGCAGTCTCCAAACGGCTTTGACTCAACGAGACGCGTTTTCCCGAGGCGGCCGGGCTGGAAAGCACCTCGTGGTTGGGGGCGGGGTGGAAAGAGTTGCTCGGCGCGGCACGCGGCCCTCCCGAAAAAAAAAGGAGCGCAAGCGGCTGGCTTGCAATTGCTGAGTTTTAACAAGGGTTCCTAATCCCGGCTTTCCTCCCTCTTTTTGTGCATTCATTGGAAAGGCGAAGAGTTTAAGCAAGGAATGTTCCCCTCCCCTCTGGGGTTCTCCCAGTCCTCTTTTCTCTCACCAGACCTTATAAACCGATTAAATTTAGGTTGCTGTTTTTTGTTCTTTACTGTAACATCCGCTGAGAGGTGCTTGCGCTTTTCATAAAGGCAAGGAGGGGGCCTTTAGGGTGTTTTTTTTCTTTTTTGTTTGGTTTCTTTCAGAGATTTTTTTCCTGTAATCCTAGATTAATAAATGAGAAACTTCTGCGTGTGCCGTTATGGACTTCAAACATTACACAGAGAGTAGAAAGAAAAACCTTGGCCGGGTGTTTTCTGCCCTTTTTTTGCCCTCAGAATTTACCTGCCTTAAACTCATTTCAAAACTCATTTCTTCTGCTAAGGCAGAAGAAAGCAGGAAATGCGGTTGAATTTCTTCTTTCTGTAACCATGTGTTCCTCTTCGACCCCTCTCCTCTCCTCTTCTTTACTATTGTTATCTGGTATTCTTAAATTACACACTTCATAACCTAACCGCATCCTTTCTGAACCTGCAACTTGAAATAGTATTTGTCCAGTGTTATTCTAAATACAGCATTTAAATATCCGTTTAAAATAGCCTCTTCAATCCAGAGGCATCATCTAGCTTTCCCACTGGGCATCTCCCAGGTGTCTAGTTATATTTTCTCAAAGTGAAGGAAAACATTTATTTGTTTGGTTTAGATATATGGTCCATATTTCTACAGGATTATAACAATTTCGAATGATAATACATAGTCTAAACTCATGTATGTTTCAAGAACAAAGATACCTTAGTAAAAAAGTAAAACTGACTGCAATGACATTTTAAATAACAAAAAAGAAACAAGATGGAAACTGAATGGCTTTTCTGTCACTGGGGTGTAGAAGTTCCCTAACCTGCTGCCTGAAAGCTGTTGAGGATAATTTCTCAAAAACTACTGGGCAGAAGACGTTCATTCTGAGAGTACTTCCTTGTTACAATGACATGGACTCCTCAAAGCTGTAACATCTAAAAATATCCCTCTGTTAGAAGAGGGTGCCTTTTCATTTACCTGGAATAGACCTATAGTTAAGTTGCCCCCTATTTTACGTTTAAGCAGTTTTCAAAGAAAAAGTAACCTTAGAGGGAAAAGGGGGGAAAGGGGAAGCGTGATGCTCTACCGTTAGTATCTTTACCAGAAATACGCAGGTCACTATATGTCTATGGAGATTCTCAATCATCCAGGTCATAGTTGTCCCAAATATGTTTTTCAAAAGGCAACTGGACTTTCTTGGTTTGTTTTTTTCCTTAAAAATGATTTGCTTCTCATCCAAGAAACTTGTTTAGTTCTGGCTGAATGATGGAGAAATAATCCCCTGGCAGTCTTTGGCTGTTAGCACTCTGAAGATCAGCCCTTAGCTCTCTGAGAATCCTTGAGGCCACTTTGGGGTTTATCTGTGACCTCAGGAGGGCCACCTGAATTGGATTGTAAATGAGTGAAACCTTCTTGGGACCGCTGAAAGAACTGTGTTGTATACAGGAGATAGGTGGTATCATATCCTCTGATTCTATTGAGAGAAGAATGTTCAATTTTAATATACATGATCTCTTTCAAACCAGTGGTAGAGGGCCTCTAAAATCTGGTCAAAGAGCCCATCTATATTAAAATTGAACATCCTTCTCTCATCAGAGGGGCGAGAGATAGAACACCACCTATTTTTTGTCTACAACACAGTCCTTTTAGCAATCCTCAAAAGATTCCACTCTCATTTGCACTCCGATTCAGGTGACCTGAAGGTACAGATACATGCCCAAGTGGCCTAAAGGAGTCTCAGAGAGCTAACGACCAACCATTCATCCAGAATTGAAGGAGCTTCTTAGATGAGAAGTGAAACGTTTTCAAGGAGGAAAAAATTCCAAGGAAGTCCAATTGCCCTTTAAAAAGCACTTTTGGGGCACAGGTCACTAATATCAATATTATGATAAGAATCTATATAATTAAATTATCACGGACAAAATTATAATGTGCTACTCAATGCCATCTTTTCTCTTCTTTATGGAGATAGATGCTGGACACATTAGGATGGCATATTGACTTAGACCTTTTTTCTGTTTTTTTACAAGAAGAACATTGAGGTTTTTTTATGGCAGATAGTGGCAGAAAGTATCTCTTTTTTTGTAGCGCCAAACACTTTCTATAATAAGATCTACAATCTAGTTAGTGCCAGAAACTATTTTCTTGGTTTGAGAAGAAAACAGTCTGCTGGAATGCTGGATGCCCTTTTCTTTTCCTGCCAGCTGCTTTGTTCGGACATGTAAGTTATGACCTGAGTCCTGCAGAGCAATAAAGGGATAAACAGTGACTTCTAGTAGTTTATGTTCAAAAGCGAAAACCAGCACTAACCTCAGATGTCCTTGTCTTCCAATCTACATTTGTACAGAGTTCCCGTTCATCAAATGATACAGAGAAAACTATTTCAAAGATGATTCCACTGTTATAATTTGTCAACAAAATCAAGATTTCAAAAGAGTTTCAGCTCTGACCACTTTATTAAGTTTATGTCACAGCTTAGAAGGGGAAAAGTTATGTCATTCTCTTCAGCTGTCTACAATCATCGTCCAATGAAGGGCCATTTTGTATCTGTAAATGTTACAGAATGTAAACAAGTGAAATTAAGGAATGGCATTTATAGGTTCTGATGTTCATACTGATTAACTGATTTGAATATAAGTGTTTTCCAATGCAACAAGATCCATTATTAAGAAAACATGAATTAAATTGCAGCATAAATCAACATTTTCATCTGTCAGTTGAATTGGAGAAGGAAGCTTTCTTACCTCTTACTGTATTTGGATACAGCATTACTTGAAGAAGGCTCCATGATAGAGCAATGAATCTTAACTGTACAAAGTCCCTGATTCAATCCTCAATACTTCCAGTAAAAGTTATAGAGATGAAGATAAAGATGCCATTAAGTTGACCTCTTATACTGGTAACTACATAGATATAGCCATATAGTTTCAAAGCCGAAGAGCCAGCTCTGTCTGAAGACATCTCCGTGGTCATGTGGCCAGCATGACTAAATGCCGAAGGCTCATGAAACACTATTACCTTCCCACCAAAGGTGGTTCATATTTTTCTACTTGCTTTTTTACATGCTTTCGAACTGCCAGGTTAGCAGAAGCTGGGACAAGTAACGGGGGCTCACTCCGTTATGCGGCACTAGGGATTCGAATGGCCAACCTGCCAACCTTTCTGATCGACAAGCTCAGCATCTTAGCCACTGAGCCACCATTCAGTGGGTGGTTGAGTTTAACTTCAAAGAGATATTTGGTGTTTTAATTGATAAATGATGCCATCTATATACATAACATTTGACAAGGAAACATAAGCTTTTTAAAAAAAAGAATTGACCATGCATGCTTAAGCAAGACAGAAACAAGGATCTTAATACCAGTGTGAATTCTGTTGCATTCATCCCATTTTGTAGTTTATTTTTCCTTTATTAAAGTTGAATCGTAGTACACAGAATCCCAGTATTTCAACTCATATATTGACACATATTCTCCACTAAAGGTTTTAGTCAATTCTATGCCATTTTATTTTTACTGATAGCTACCCCAGACACTTTTGATTTTTGGATTATTTGGATATTACCAATGATTCAAAGAAAGAAAGGAAAGAGTACAAGGGTAATAAGCTGTGAAAGGAGACAATCACAATTATACATGGTCACTGAGTTCAGTGTACACTGTTCTGCATTGTTTCAATTGCTGATTAAGACAAGCGGATAAAATCTGAAAAGTTTCACAGATGCCATGGGGTTTATTGGGGTAGACAGGAAAATAATGTGTTCTGTAACTAAGCAATACGTAAATTTGCTACATCATAAATTCCTCTTTCCTACTACTCTTTTGAGAAGGAAGAATATAATTGCCATTGTCACTTTTGGATTCTGTTGCTTACCCTGTTAAGTGTTTTGTGCATTATCTATTCACAGTTTCATCTAAAGAAAGTTTCTTCCATTAAAGTTTTACTAAGACCAAGCATGGATGTGCAAATAGAAAGTTAGTTCAACTCATATAGGTAAATATTTGCAGATCAAGGGAATTGCATTGGAGGCTGCTTATTCTATACAACTTTACACAATCTGTTGTCTGCTGTGCCTGTCAATAGGAGGTCATTCTTATGGGACTGTGAATAATGAATTTTCTATTTAATATATGTTGAGGAACATCGTCCTAGTTATACATTACTTGAAATGACATTGCTATTTTTATTGCTTTTCTATTAAACAAAATGTAATGAAAATGGTACTGGCAAGTTTAGATTGGGAATTTAAAAAAAAAAAAAACAGGCCACAGTCTGAAACGATATTCCTAATCCTTTTATTTCTGGTGAATTCAGCTTTGTACAGTATGGCAGCTTAGAAATTGGTGGGCTTAAATAATTTTAAATTTGGATGGAATTGTTTCTCTACACACACACACACACACACACACACACACAAACTCACTCACTCACTCACTCACTCACTCACTCACTCACTCACTCACTCTTCATTTAGTTAGCCAAAATGCATGTCAGAGTCTTTCTTATTCCATTGGTAATTGTGATGATACTGGATGTGTGCCCCTTTGAGGACACCAGAGGGGATAAGGCTTAATGAGACATTTTAATAAATGCAGTCCTTCAAACTTATTATAAATCATCTGAAAAATATTGAATTGAAAGCTGATATACAGAATTTTAAATAAAAAGCTAATTTCTCAGTTGCAAAATTTGCTGTACTTAGTCTATTTGCGACTAAGCGTTGTCTGGATGAATGTAAATGAAATAGCAAATTGAGTGGATAATCTTCAGCTCTGCAAGGGTCACATTTTACAATAATTGGAAAATAACCAAAGTTCAACTCAAAATGATAAGATACTTACTTTTCACAAAGTTTTTGTACAGTCTGTATTTAATCTTGTTTAGGCATCCTAGCAAACAACCACCATATTTGAGGTCCCAACACCTTTGCCCTAACAATCTGACTTGGTCTCTTCATATATTATCTTTAGTGAAATATGCAAACCAGCATTTGCATTTCATGTGTTTGCATGAGGAAAGCATATCTTTTTCCTTCTGTCCTGGCCACTTTTTACACAGGCATGATTCAGAGCATTTTAACAAACTCCATCACGGTTTGGTTTGTGATAGCAGTGCCTCAGATAGGGGGTCCATATAGAAAGTGGTAAGGATAGCTGAAAAGATTGTAGGAAACTCACTTCTTGTTATTCAGATTATTGCTTATAAGCACTAGGGGCTTAACATTTGAAGTATTAGTATTTTTCTTTTCTTTTTTTTAATTTATTTTTATTTTTATTTTTTCTGTTCAAACATTTTTATTTCATTTTCATTTTCCTTTATACAATCACTTAAATACTGTGCAGTTAAAAAAAAGCAATAAATACAACTCATAACACTTCTATCCTTCATACACCCTTTCTTCTACCCCTCCAACTTTCATTTCTCCCCTCCAACAATCCCCTCTTCTACTTCCCCTCCCCCTCAACCATTCCTTTCTCCCCTTCCCACCATCTCACCCTCCTTACATTCCCTTCTCACTCCCTCTTCATTCCTCCCTCTTCTTTCCCTCTACTCCTCACTTCGGTGTATTTTTACTATTCATTGGTCTATTCGTTTTGTAATTTACACTAAAATTATAAGGAAAAAAAAATTTTTAGGGAAAAGAAAAAAAAGAAAGAAAAAGAAAAAAAGCAACAGTATCCAAGTGCATTCATTGTTTTAAAAATTGAATCTATATTTCCACCCTCCCCCCCTTCCCCCCATGAGCCCCCCTCCCAGACCCCCTTCCGACTTCCCAGATCCCATTCCCGACATCGTTCCTTATCAAACAAAGTCTGGAGTATATTGAAACCAGATAGTTTAAAAGTTAAAAAATAATAAAAAAATAAAAAATAAAGGAAAAAAAGAAAAGAATAATTAAAAAATAAAAGGGGGAAAACCCCCCCAGAAAAAAAATCAATAAACTCTCTACCTTAAACTCAGCTTCCCATCAATATTAACACTTAAACAATGTACATCATTCCTGATCTCGATTAATTTGTTACTCGCAGGATTTCAAACTATGTTGAAACCAAGTGAGTTAATCAAATAAAATTCTACTCTAACTAGGGACCTTATCTCTTTATCTAAATATGTATCCATTTCCAAACCTTTAATATATCCCTTTTACCTATTTCTCTATGCAACTTAAACACCTCAAATATTTCTCTCAGTTTCTGTTCCAACTCCACTCATCCTGCCTCTACCCGTGTCCATATATATATTTTATTATCATCCGTACACCTCCCCTATTTGCTCCGCCTTCCTTCAAGCTCCCTGAATATATTCTTCCAAACGTATGTTCAAATAAAAATTACTATAAAAGTCAGCTTACTTTCTGGCTCAAAATAATCTCTAATTAATCCTTCACTACCCTCCCATCTGCGCCACCCTTCCCAACTCGATTCAACCTAAACCACAATCCAAAAGCGTCACAATCTCCGCCTTCCTCACCCTAGAGAATAAAACATAAGCAGTTTATGTAAAAGTTCCAAGTTGTCCATCAGGTCTTTTTTTTTTTTTTTAAAGTCCCATACAATATAATTTCCGAGGTGATCAGCATCATTTCTTACAGCCTTAATGTCTCTTGATCGGTATAGCGCTATGCCATTTTCTACAAAACATAGTCACAGAGTGTTATTCAAGTTAAGATTAAGCAAATATTTTGAAATCATAACTAAATCCTTGTTCTCCGCTCTGCTGCCCTTCCGAAGGGGAAAAACGATAGCTCCCGCCTTGTAGTTGTGTGATTGGTTATTTCTGTTGTACTTCTCCTTGTATTTGCCCAAGTCCGGGTAATTCAGGAAGTCCCGCCTTTAAAATCTTATGATAAAAATCTCGGGCTTCACAAGCTGAGTTGAGGCGATGTTTCTGATCGTTAAGTGTGACTGTAATACCAAATGGCGCTTCCCATCTGTACCGTATCTGATTATCTCTAAGTTCTTTAGTTAAGAAAGCATAGTCTCTCCTGGCTTTTAACATCTGGGGAGGCACCTCTTTAAAAACGATCAAATCCTGTCCATCAATTCGCAGCCTGTTGTTGTAGAACTCTTGCAGCATCGCATTTCTGGACTCTTTTGTAGCAAAATATATAACCACATCTCTCGGAAGCTGTCTCTGTTTTGCTGTCCACGAATTATGGCGGTAAATTTTTTGGATCTGCCAATCAAAGTTGAATCCCGGACCGCCCACTACACGACTGAAAGCCTCAAAAAAGGTCTGCTTCAAATTCTCCTGTTCGTTTTCACGCAATCCCCTAACTCTTATTGCAAACGCAGTCTTTTTATAATTTGTCATAACAAGTTGTCTCTCTGTCTTTTCAATTTCCTGTTGCAACTTTTCGATTTTAGATGTCAAAT